>NC_092241.1:28699796-28832296 GCF_036320965.1 Panulirus ornatus
TCTCTCTCTCTCTCTCTCACCCTGAAATTGTCGATGGATTTTTTTAAGAATCACCAAAAACCGTATCGATGATTAGGTGTCTCACTGTCTAGTACAAAATAATGAGATGGTGTAGCACCTTCAACATGACGTTTTCCATAATGAATAGGCATTGATAACACTACTTATTATTTCTTATTGATTCACGACTATCTTCTATAATCTACCATAGTTCAGCACACACTACATATACACGAACATGATGGACACCATGTAACACCCCTTGCTGCTCTCCCGTCACTTTAAGTCATCCACCATGTTAGAACACATGCATGACGGTGCCCACATTCAGAGGACATGTTCACACCTCCACCTTCGGCGGGAGGGAGCGGCCCCACTCGGAGCTAGGCAGGTCGTGGTGGTAATGGTTGGAGACTTACCGGTCTCCAACCATCTGAGTCCATTCCTCCGTTCATCATGGCAGAGCCAGACACTGGGGTAATGATGGGCGCAGTTGTGTTAGGGTCTCCTGTTTGAAAGATTCTGGTCCTTGCCCACTGCTCATGATGGGTTGATGATGATGATGATGATGATGATGATGATGATGGCTTGGTGGTCTTGCATTTACTATTTTTTTTTTTATGAAAAACAAAATGTAAATTGCCCTTGTCTCTATGACCTAACTTATTCGTTTATCCTCCTCCAGGTGAACAAAAATTACTAATATTTTCTAATACACTTTCGGATGTCTAGCTACAGTAAGTCTTGCTTCTCTTACCCTGAATAACTAGTTATTTAGAATATCCTAATTTCTTCATCATTATACATCTTCACTCACTCTCACATTCGTAGCTTTTAATTCATGCAATTCCATCGTTTGATGTGGTTACTGGAACTCCGGAGACCTTGGATGATATCAAGCTATAGTAGCATCAAGTCCTGGCATTCCTTCTGTTCTCTATCATGTCTCTAACGTTATATTATGAGATTCCTCTGTGTTTTCACGGAGCGTTCCAAGGGCCTTGAGACGTATCATTCATGCCTTTCATTCTACTAAATGGGAACTTACACACACGCGTGAACTTAAAGTGTGCATGACTGGATACAAATCATAGATTTCTCACACCTCACATGTGTTCATTTAAAAGTTCGAGATACTAAAGATGTGCCTAAGTTCTGTTATGTTTGCTGGAAAGACCACGGAGACTCTGTGCATGCAAAAACAATTCTTTTTTGGACGTAAAGCTGCGGAAGCTGATATATATATATATATATATATATATATATATATATATATATATATATATATATATATATATATATAAATTTCATACATATTCGCCATTTCCCGCGTTAGCAAGATAGCGTTAAGAACAAAGGACTGAGCCATAGAGGGAATATCCTCACTTGGCTCCCTTCTCTGTTCCTTCTTTTGGAAAAAGTAAAACGGGAGGGGAGGATTTTCAGCCCCTCGCTCCCTCCCCTTTTAGTCATCTTCTGCGACACGCAGGGAATACGTGGGAGGTATTCTTTCTGCCCTATCCCCAGGGATCATATATATATATATATATATATATATATATATATATATATATATATATATATATATATATATATATATATATATATAAATTTCATACATATTCGCCATTTCCCGCGTTAGCAAGATAGCGTTAAGAACAAAGGACTGAGCCATAGAGGGAATATCCTCACTTGGCTCCCTTCTCTGTTCCTTCTTTTGGAAAAAGTAAAACGGGAGGGGAGGATTTTCAGTGAAGGGCGCAAATGGGGAGGTGATAACAAGTAGTGGTGATGTGAGAAGGAGATGGAGTGAGTATTTTGAAGGTTTGTTGAATGTGTTTGATGATAGAGTGGCAGATATAGGGTGTTTTGGTCGAGGTGGTGTGCAAAGTGAGAGGGTTAGGGAAATGATTTGGTAAACAGAGAAGAGGTAGTGAAAGCTTTGCGGAAGATGAAAGCCGGCAAGGCAGCAGGTTTGGATGGTATTGCAGTGGAATTTATTAAAAAAGGGGGTGACTGTATTGTTGACTGGTTGGTAAGGTTATTTAATGTATGTATGACTCATGGTGAGGTGCCTGAGGATTGGCGGAATGTGTGCATAGTGCCATTGTACAAAGGCAAAGGGGATAAGAGTGAATGCTCAAATTACAGAGGTATAAGTTTGTTGAGTATTCCTGGTAAATTATATGGGAGGGTATTGATTGAGAGGGTGAAGGCATGTACAGAGCATCAGATTGGGGAAGAGCAGTGTGGTTTCAGAAGTGGTAGAGGATGTGTGGATCAGGTGTTTGCTTTGAAGAATGTATGTGAGAAATACTTAGAAAAGCAAATGGATTTGTATGTAGCATTTATGGATCTGGAGAAGGCATATGATAGAGTTGATAGAGATGCTCTGTGGAAGGTATTAAGAATATATGGTGTGTGAGGAAAGTTGTTAGAAGCAGTGAAAAGTTTTTATCGAGGATGTAAGGCATGTGTACGTGTAGGAAGAGAGGAAAGTGATTGGTTCTCAGTGAATGTAGGTTTGCGGCAGGGGTGTGTGATGTCTCCATGGTTGTTTAATTTGTTTATGGATGGGGTTGTTAGGGAGGTAAATGCAAGAGTTTTGGAAAGAGGGGCAAGTATGAAGTCTGTTGGGGATGAGAGAGCTTGGGAAGTGAGTCAGTTGTTGTTCGCTGATGATACAGCGCTGGTGGCTGATTCATGTGAGAAACTGCAGAAGCTGGTGACTGAGTTTGGTAAAGTGTGTGGAAGAAGAAAGTTAAGAGTAAATGTGAATAAGAGCAAGGTTATTAGGTACAGTAGGGTTGAGGGTCAAGTCAATTGGGAGGTGAGTTTGAATGGAGAAAAACTGGAGGAAGTGAAGTGTTTTAGATATCTGGGAGTGGATCTGGCAGCGGATGGAACCATGGAAGCGGAAGTGGATCATAGGGTGGGGGAGGGGGCGAGAATTCTGGGGGCCTTGAAGAATGTGTGGAAGTCGAGAACATTATCTCGGAAAGCAAAAATGGGTATGTTTGAAGGAACAGTGGTTCCAACAATGTTGTATGGTTGCGAGGCGTGGGCTATGGATAGAGTTGTGCGCAGGAGGATGGATGTGCTGGAAATGAGATGTTTGAGGACAATGTGTGGTGTGAGGTGGTTTGATCGAGTGAGTAACGTAAGGGTAAGAGAGATGTGTGGAAATAAAAAGAGCGTGGTTGAGAGAGCAGAAGAGGGTGTTTTGAAGTGGTTTGGGCACATGGAGAGGATGAGTGAGGAAAGATTGACCAAGAGGATATATGTGTCGGAGGTGGAGGAAGCAAGGAGAAGAGGGAGACCAAATTGGAGGTGGAAAGATGGAGTGAAAAAGATTTTGTGTGATCGGGGCCTGAACATGCAGGAGGGTGAAAGGAGGGCAAGGAATAGAGTGAATTGGAGCGATGTGGTATACCGGGGTTGACGTGCTGTCAGTGGATTGAATCAAGGCATGTGAAGCGTCTGGGGTAAACCATGGAAAGCTGTGTAGGTATGTATATTTGCGTGTGTGGACGTATGTATATACATGTGTATGGGGGGGGGGGGGCCATTTCTTTCGTCTGTTTCCTTGCGCTACCTCGCAAACACGGGAGACAGCGACAAAGTATAAAAAAAAATATATATATATATATATATATATATATATATATATATATATATATATATATATATATATATATATATATATTGTAATACTGAGCGGCTATGATGCATAGTGGTACAAAAATACGGTATAGACCATAAGATGGCATTTATGCAACATGTTGATATCATACATCACATGATGTGGGGAGCGATACTGAATTTCTATATTGCATAATGATCGAGAGACATAATTCATTATTTACAGGAAAGGCATTAGAATACATTGGGTTATCCGTCTCATCAACCTAATGGCATTTTTCACAGTTCGTAAGCCTGACATTCTATGTGACAAGTCACTTGATGACGACCTAAGAGAGCGATCTATTTTGTTACAGTAAGGCTCAAGCGTTTGACCAGCGGAACGTTCGGGTTTTATTGAGAAAGATGTGCGATGAGGTCACCTTTCTTGAGTGCCTGGACGACAGGAGTACTCCACCCTACGTAGAGATTAGTCGCATGTCGAACCTCAGGGCGTCTACACGTTAGTGAGACGATGAGGGAACGGTCAAGGTGGTGGTAGTGGATGTGGTGGTGGTCAAAAGGTGGCCGTCGTTATTGCTGTTAAAGAAAACGGGAAGGAAATAAGGCGATGTGAGTGAGGAATGTATAGAGAAATGCAGTGAGGAATGAGAAAAAAGATCGAGGATTGGTAGATGTGATAGAAATGGATATGAGAGGAGCAGAAGACTGAGAGAGGGAGATGAGGATAGAAGAGATGAATAGTAGTATTACTGGATAACAAGTGACTTTGAGAAAAGAGTTGAGGAATTACAGAAAAGAGTAAATATTGGAGAGGGAAATCAACCAACGTTAAGAAAAAACATTTTGTAAGAGATGTAAACTAAAAAAAAAATCATAATCGGACATATGAATTAAAATTCTTATAATATGTAAAGCAACAGGAATATGCAGTGAAATTACAGTTAAGAAAAAGATGCAACATGCCGTTCATATATATGATGGTCAAAATATATGCTCATACCCAAGTAGAAGCGACAGATTACATAACCCTGAATGATAAACACATAAGGAAAAATATAAGAGAATCGACGATTAAAGTTGGCGTTCCAAGGCATAGGATAATGATAGCAACACCCGGGACTTCCTTAAGTATTTACAGTGTTATTCATAGCATCATTATGAGCGTGAGACTCACCAGTGAAAACCTACCGGGTGCAGACGATTTAAGATGGTCAATCAATCGTTATTCTTTTCTTTTTCTCTCCTCGATCTCATACTTTATGGGTCTTGACTCCGTTAACATACGAGAATAATGCTTCTCGGATTTTGTTCCCTGCTCTACTACGTTACTTTCCCTTCATTCAGTCTATATATTCTCTTTCTTATATATATATATTTTTCCCCTTACATGATACGCTTACGTAACGTGCGTCGAAAGTTGAACAGATTGATCCTCAACGGACTTCGGTCAGTCGCGGCAGACACAAATGAAATCTAACTCACTACTTTCAGAGTCGTAAGTTACCAGCAGGTTGTCCAGAGCGACGCGTAGTGATAAGACTGAGGCTATTGTTTGCTCTCCGGACATGGCCCATTTAACACCGCCAGGTGTCTGGGTGTCTCCGCCACGAGAGGGTAGGGAAGAAGAGGGCCATTTAAGACAACCAGGTGGCCTGAATGTCTGCCTCCTCCACTAGATATTAGGAAGGAGGAGGGCTGTTTGATACACTCAGGTGTCTGAATATCACCTCCGCGAGATGGTAGGGGAAGAAGCAGGCCGGCCATGTAACGCAACCAATTATATCTGAATGTCTCCTTCACCAAATGTTATGGAAGAATAGGACCATCTAACATATCCATGTTTCTGAATGTCTCTTGCGCTCGATGGTAAGGAGGAAGTAGGTCATTTAACACGTCCAGGTGAATGAATGTCTCCTCCGTGAGATGGCAGGGAAGAAGTGGATAGGTGAAGGACAGACAGCAAAATAAGAGAATGAAGAAGAGAAAGATGAGGACAGAAAGAATGGTAATGATAAGGGAGGGGAAATAGATGAGAATTGGAGGATAAAGGAGCGTAAAGGGAAGTTTAAAGATGAGAGAGGATAAAGGGGAGAAAATGTTTAAGAAGAAATAAAGGTGATGGGAAGAATGCAGACGAAACAAGAGAAAAGATGAGGAGAGTGAGAAAAATGGGGAAGAAGGATGGGGGTCAAAGAAGAAGGAAGAACAAGAATACAAGGCCAGGATAATCATAACAGGACACCTGATGATCCATTACCCACTAGAGGGCAGTAATATCAGCCAGATTATCCAGTCTTCTTCGTCATAGTAAACCAAGAGACACCACCACTCCCATAACTCCCTCCGGCGGTGACAGTTGGTTGGTAAAAAAATGTTAAGAAGGAGCGCCATGTGGTATATAGAGAGTATAATGCCATATATTCGACAGGGAAGCGGAGATCGGAGGTTGTGCCTCTATTGCTGCTACAACGGTAAAGTCTTGGGAGGTGACTCAGTGATATACTCTAAAATGAGGATGAGGTATCCAGTTGCTTCCACACACTTCCTTGAGCCTCTGCAGCACCACACTCTGGTGAATCTATTATTCGTGTATCAGATGGAAATGTCTTTCTGTACGCTGAAGTGGTTCAGTGTGTATTCCTTTTCTTCTGCCAGACCCGATGAGAGTTTTGGCAGGTTTTGTACCACGTGGTACACCTTGTGGTGCAGTATCAGTAGAGAGAGAGAGAGAGAGAGAGAGAGAGAGAGAGAGAGAGAGAGAGAGAGAGAGACTAAAAGAAAGAAATAGAAAGGGAGATTGAGAAGCACAAGGAAAAAGAGATGGTGGTAGAGGAGATACAAAGAAAAAGTTAGAATATATCAGTTAACTACCAATATCTCTCAGATAAAAAGATAACTCATAAATTACAGAGAAAAAAGACATACAAGGAAAGTAAGGCGAAAAAAAAGAAGAATAATGTGTAGTTCCCAGATAATAAAAAACTTCGTTGTGGAGAACTCCTTTCTTCCAAGTGGCGCTGATCATTCACGTAACCTCACAATCAACTATACAGATGACCGACCACTTGCTCTCGTGCCTCAGTGCCGCCAGTCCTTCCATAAGAAACAGTTTGTCGCAAGGCCGTAGGACGTGGATTGCAGGTCCCTATGATTCATGCGCCATTGTGTCGCGAGAGGCTTATTCAAGTCTATATAGCAGGTCTCTGTGACCAAGGGTGATATTGATAGGGCGAGTCCCAGACTGGATAGCCACAGAGAGGTATATCCCTACTATAAACATTGACCATCAGCGGCTCAGAAAAGACTGGTCCAGCGAAGACAAATGGTGACCCAAAGGTTTTATAAACGAAATAGACTTTTTTTTTTTTTTAGTGTAAAGATCACAACATAGACATGATGGTCAGATGGCTGATGAAGTTATCAATCAAAAGGTAATTGAAGATATTTGGAGTGAGTGTTAGAATATGAAGAATCGTATTTTCTAGTTGCCAACTAATTACCTTGCAATTCGTCACGGTCTCAAATTTCCCCATCTCTCACATTGTATGCATTATTACTAACGGTGATCCAGTTAGACACAAATGATATAAAATCTAAGATACGAAGGTAAAGTACCAGAGGCAGAAAATATATGGTTCAGTCTACAAAAATCGTCAGTGCTTATGTAACCGCATCAGGTCCCCTGACACTGTCTTGGGCCCCTTCTGCCCTTTTCTATACACAAAGGTTTCTATCTCCTATGGCAAGATGAACCCCCATAGGTCTTGACCGGAGGTTCTCTGGCTGATAATCAAAGGACTACAGAACGTACCTCAAGTAACTACATGTCCCGGGCCTCTTCAGTCGTCCAGAGCGATTATTTCAAACACAGGCCACTTGAGCTGACCCAGGGAGGCGGTGGTTAAGCTGATTACAACACTTGTCCTATACATTAGGTTTAACGGTGATGCAAGGAGGTTATATGGAGCTGGGTAATATATCCTGGAGGTCGAGTCTATGTCTCCCTTTCCTATGGAAAGTAATTTATTGCCACCATTAAGCATTATTTTGCAGGCCTAAGCATTACTCGCCTTGTGAGTTAGCACTGTGCAAAGGTCTCCCAGTTAATTGATTCTGACGTACATTCTGCTGCTGGAGGGAGTGACTGTACAATGATGTGGACAAATAAGGTTAAATAGTGAGACTTGCAGCAGCCACGTTATCTGGGTAGCGTTCATGGCCTCACTTGCTGGACACTGAGAAACATCGAATCGTATGCAAATTGCTCTCTCTCTCTCGTGATAATTCTTCATGTGTTCGATAATACTAATTGGATACTCCAAGTCTGACACCAAGGTCATCAGGACGACAGATGCTTGCCAGCATTATTGTTCTTCAGCTAAATATACAGTTAAATCTATAAAGGGAGATGTTTATTGCTGGAGGAACGGAACATAGTTGTAGTATCATGAAGGACATCACTAAGTGCTTCCCTTGATGCACAAACAGATATGGTATGTGCATTAGCATTGTACACGTTCTTAGATGTGGCTACGTATTAGAGGATTCGTTGCATAAATGGAACTTGTTCATACTTACTCTGAGAGAACATAAAATATCTTGGTAATGTAGAGTAGAGAGAATCAATTATATGAGGCTGAGTCGTATTATTGAAGTTACAATTAATCATGAGTTTCATTAAGTTTCTCAAAACACACCAGGTGCTAACACTATCACATTAAATTATATAATAATCAAGTCTCCCTTCGCATGTCATAAATGGGTCAGTTGATAAACCATAACTCGTATAGTGGCTAAATCATGACACGAACGGTAACTGGATTACCATACACAAAGTGAATAAACCACAGGACATACAATAACTAAATCACGGAGCATGAAATGTCAGAGCCACGGCAAAGTTCAAGGGTTCGAGTCACTGTACGTACAGTGATTGGATCATGGCTCTGAAAGATAGTACATATAGTGATATAATCAAGTTACATACAGTGCCCGACCCTTACAATGCCTGAACTTAGGTATATTAAAGAAGTGAGCCACAACACATTCTGGAAGTAAACACTAGCATCACGGCAATATAATGTGGCTGAACAACAGAACAACCAATGACTACAACATGACCAGTTCTGTGACCGAACCATGGAACATTTAGGGACCGAACCACAGCTCAATCCATGACTAAACCAAGATGTATTCAGTGTCTAAGGAACGATACATTCATTTACCGAACAATGACATATTCAATGACTGAATCGCGGCTTATTCTGAGGTTTAACCACGAAACTTACAGTAGTGGAGGTATGCTGCATTCAGTGTCTGAACCACTGGACTCGAACGTGGCATATTCAGTCCCTGAACTACAATGCGGATCAATGAATCAATAAGTATTCAGTGACTAAACTATACCCCAGATCACAATCTCTGATGGAACAACGTCACAATCAATATATGAATTATGCCTAAACCAAGGTACGTATATTCAGATATTCAGTGAGTGAACAACAGTATATTCAATGAGTAAATGATGGTTTGTTTATAAGCTGAGCTATGGGACACTCAGCGTCTTCACCGGAGCACACTCAAAGCCTGACCCATGGCACAATCTACAAGTAACCGGGACATTTTGCTGAAAGCCAGCAATCTCTACAATAACTTTAGAGACCTAACTTCACATGCAGCTACACTCGTCTATTTGCCCTATTTGTGGAGAGGTAGACGATTCAATACGTGCACGAACAGAGCACCGAGACCTCTTATATCTGTCTTCAAACACATAATTTACACGTCAACCGCAGCTTGCTACTTACAAACCAGCATGTTATCAAGATTAACTCTCTGTTCGCTATTCACTTGCCTTCCCATACGGTCCCTACTTTTTTTTTTCTTCTCATCTGACTCTCGTAATAAACAGGTGAAAGGTATCCCCTTCATCTTACTACCAGTACAAACCCAAACGGAGCCTCAAAAGAAGCGAAATCCTATTGTAACGATTATGCATCCGAGCTTACCGGGGCCCACTTACGGAGGCAGGCAGGGGAGGGTCAGTGTGCCGACAGTGTGTGTGGATAACCATCGCTACACACAAACAATAATCCATTGCCATTGTTTTGTTCAAATATGCATTCTGAATAACATGCTTTTGTCTCTACGGGGGCGGCGTTCTCATAAATAAGGCGGACAAGTTATTCATGCTAGGGAGACTACACCTATGCACCACTCTAATGTTTATCTCGTTTTATGACTGAAGTGGGTGAGCAAGGCTGGAGTTTGCAGAAAATAATCATTCACTGGTCAGGTGTATGCGTGTGTGCCCTACTAGAAAGTTGATATTGAGAGTGAATCATATGTATCAAACCTATGAACTTATCAAAACACATATATGTGTGGACTTAACACATATATGTATGGACTTATCAAAACACATATACGCATGGACTTGTCGAAACACATATATTTGGACTTATCAAAACACATATATAAGGACTTATCAGAATACATATATGTATGAACTTATCAAAACACATATATATGGACTTATCAAAACACATATACGTATGAAAACACATGCGCCAAACTTTCCATCAATACCCATAGTGAGTTCAGTGGGTTCCATCACATATAGATTATCAAATTGATTGCTTTCTGTATTAAGCACACTCCTGTGTAAGTTTTGATATTTCATCCTTGTTCACAAAAGCTTCAGTTGATGACCTCTTAGAATATTTGGTTGATGGCTTGGATGATACTGATTTACCTGTTTAAAATTCTGTGTTTATTGAATCGATAAAATTGTGTATAAAAGACTGTTTTTCCTCAACTGTAAGTTTTTAGAAAATTCTATTCCCATATTTTGTCTTTAGACTGTAACTCATACTGCCCTTCATGATACTGTTAAATTGTCTCGCCTTTAGTGTTTTCCCTTACTTGTATGTGTTATCCACTTTGTTTTTTCCGTGTGTTTTTCCTATTATGTTTGCGTTTTACATATCATATCCAAGTTTTGTGACGCATTTATTTCTATTTTTATAGATTTCTGATTATGCCTCTGTGAAGGCGAAAACATGATTGAAATGAACGGATGACAATGGACAACAGGTGTTTGAACACCCACCTAATGGTTGAATAAGACTGAGAAAATTAGAGAATATAAGAAAGAAGATTAGTAACTTTAAATATGCTGTGGTATTCAATTCTATGTGCATTAGAGGAAAACCAGCTCCCAGCTTACACTAATATATATATATATATATATATATATATATATATATATATATATATATATATATATATATATATATATATATATATATATATATATATATATATACGGAAACCTACTACTTTATATTGATCCCGTATTGTTATATCTTGTCATTGTTGATAACAATTGTAACAGCTGTATTTTGAAGACGAAAGAGGATAATAAAGTAAGCAGCTCACAGCATTCAACTCTCTGTTGCATATTGCCAACCCATACATCGAGATTCTTTTCATTATATTCGACTCTCGAATAAAGGAACATAAAGAGAGCAGGCTGATACTTGAATACCTCACGACTATGGCACTTCATCGAATTTCGTCTCTTCTCTTTAGGAAGATAGATGGCTAAGATCAACGGTATAAAGCCAGACTAAGCAGAGGTGAACATACATGGTCCCTGAGGATCATGTCTCCATCACTAGCTCGCTCACGCTGCTGTACCTTTGTTAACCACTGACCATACAATGTATAGGGGCAACTTAGGCTGGAAAGAAACCAATATATATTGATGACACTCTGGAGATGGGAGTGAGGAATGAAGAATAGTTGGAGGGGACGAACCGCGGTTTAAACAAGTAGTGAATAAGGAGGAAAGGCAAGGAGGCCTTGGGGGTTGAGTAGGAGAATAAGGGGTAAGGATTGAAAAGGATGGTGGTAGGCTAGATCATGGGAAAGATGTACCTGTATGTTTCGGTGTCATATTTGCTTTTCTTCTACAAACTTCGGTTTAATTAGGAAATGCTTGTCACCACTGTGACCTCTTGCAATATGGGGAGGTGATAACAAGTAGTGGTGATGTGAGAAGGAGATGGAGTGAGTATTTTGAAGGTTTGTTGAATGTGTTTGATGATAGAGTGGCAGATATAGGGTGTTTTGGTCGAGGTGGTGTGCAAAGTGAGAGGGTTAGGGAAAATGATTTGGTAAACAGAGAAGAGGTAGTGAAAGCTTTGCGGAAGATGAAAGCCGGCAAGGCAGCAGGCTTGGATGGTATTGCAGTGGAATTTATTAAAAAAGGGGGTGATTGTATTGTTGACTGGTTGGTAAGGTTATTTAATGTATGTATGACTCATGGTGAGGTGCCTGAGGATTGGCGGAATGCGTGCATAGTGCCATTGTACAAAGGCAAAGGGGATAAGAGTGAATGCTCAAATTACAGAGGTATAAGTTTGTTGAGTATTCCTGGTAAATTATATGGGAGGGTATTGATTGAGAGGGTGAAGGCATGTACAGAGCATCAGATTGGGGAAGAGCAGTGTGGTTTCAGAAGTGGTAGAGGATGTGTGGATCAGGTGTTTGCTTTGAAGAATGTATGTGAGAAATACTTAGAAAAGCAAATGGATTTGTATGTAGCATTTATGGATCTGGAGAAGGCATATGATAGAGTTGATAGAGATGCTCTGTGGAAGGTATTGAGAATATATGGTGTGGGAGGAAAGTTGTTAGAAGCAGTGAAAAGTTTTTATCGAGGATGTAAGGCATGTGTACGTGTAGGAAGAGAGGAAAGTGATTGGTTCTCAGTGAATGTAGGTTTGCGGCAGGGGTGTGTGATGTCTCCATGGTTGTTTAATTTGTTTATGGATGGGGTTGTTAGGGAGGTAAATGCAAGAGTCTTGGAAAGAGGGGCAAGTATGAAGTCTGTTGGGGATGAGAGAGCTTGGGAAGTGAGTCAGTTGTTGTTCGCTGATGATACAGCGCTGGTGGCTGATTCATGTGAGAAACTGCAGAAGCTGGTGACTGAGTTTGGTAAAGTGTGTGGAAGAAGAAAGTTAAGAGTAAATGTGAATAAGAGCAAGGTTATTAGGTACAGTAGGGTTGAGGGTCAAGTCAATTGGGAGGTGAGTTTGAATGGAGAAAAACTGGAGGAAGTGAAGTGTTTTAGATATCTGGGAGTGGATCTGGCAGCGGATGGAACCATGGAAGCGGAAGTGGATCATAGGGTGGGGGAGGGGGCGAAAATTCTGGGGGCCTTGAAGAATGTGTGGAAGTCGAGAACATTATCTCGGAAAGCAAAAATGGGTATGTTTGAAGGAATAGTGGTTCCAACAATGTTGTATGGTTGCGAGGCGTGGGCTATGGATAGAGTTGTGCGCAGGAGGATGGATGTGCTGGAAATGAGATGTTTGAGGACAATGTGTGGTGTGAGGTGGTTTGATCGAGTGAGTAACGTAAGGGTAAGAGAGATGTGTGGAAATAAAAAGAGCGTAGTTGAGAGAGCAGAAGAGGGTGTTTTGAAGTGGTTTGGACACATGGAGAGGATGAGTGAGGAAAGATTGACCAAGAGAATATATGTGTCGGAGGTGGAGGGAGCAAGGAGAAGAGGGAGACCAAATTGGAGGTGGAAAGATGGAGTGAAAAAGATTTTGTGTGATCGGGGCCTGAACATGCAGGAGGGTGAAAGGAGGGCAAGGAATAGAGTGAATTGGAGCGATGTGGTATACCGGGGTTGACGTGCTGTCAGTGGATTGAATCAAGGCATGTGAAGCGTCTGGGGTAAACCATGGAAAGCTGTGTAGGTATGTATATTTGCGTGTGTGGACGTATGTATATACATGTGTATGGGGGGGGTTGGGCCATTTCTTTCGTCTGTTTCCTTGCGCTACCTCGCAAACGCGGGAGACAGCGACAAAGTATAAAAAAAAAAAAAAAAAAAAAAAAAATATATATATATATATATATATATATATATATATATATATATATATATATATATATATATATATATATATATATATATATATATCTGTGTGTGTGTGTGTGTGCGTCTTAAGTACGTACTATTGCGTGGCAGGACAGGGTTTCGGATTCTCGCTGCCCAGAGGTAAATCGTTATCATCTGCTCCATGCTTCCAGTATGTGTTAAAAGATATATACACCTTTACTCATGGGTCATTTGCTGGTGTGAGATGGTAAGTTTCTGTCGCCTCGTGGTCCAGTGTTCGCGTGCCGGCCTTGCAACAATTTTCTAAAGGGATCCTTAGAGTTTATCTAATTCATTTGGATTAAAAAATTCGCTACTCTGTAGCTAAACTATTATTCTTTTCACATTTCACAAACATATCGTCTTTACGTCATCAAATTTGATTTAAGAGAGTTGAATCTTCATAGCTCCATAAGAGAATGGTCTTATTTCATTCATGCAATTTTCAAAGCAGGATCAAATACTTTCATTGAGGGTTACCCGTGTAATCTTAGCTTGATGACACCAACGAGATTAAGTTAAGAGGACGAGAATTCAAAGGCATTTAGTATTAGTATATCAGACATTTTCCCCTAATCACTTTATATCACCTAGACTAACAAACTAAAATCAGAAGTGTCATGAGAAATCGACACACACTGAATCAAACGCCATAACATAAGAAAAATCTATTTCAGTATGACACGCAGATTTGCGCTGCGTAAAAAACATCCTGCTGATTTCTAATTCGCCTGCGCGTAATAGAGGAAGACATCAAACCTCAGATTTGCTCCCAGGGAGCAGCTAGCTAGGTTGGTCGGTACCGGAAGATTGGAAGGGAAGCTGGCAATAAGAGCAGTTAGCTAAGTCGGTCGGGAAGGGAAGCTGGCAATAAGATCACACACACTTTACACATAGAATACCCCGTGACGTCCGTCGATTACCTGATATCCTTCTCATGTACGTATTGTTTAATTTTCTTTTCGTCTGATAGCTTGGTGTGCTTCTTTGTGGAATTCCGTGGTGTATCGGTTAGCGTTCTTGACCATGTCGCGTTCAAGGGCCGCTCAGGATCGATCGAGCGCATGGGTTCGAATCCTGGTTGCGGTAGTCATCAGTCCATAGTCAACCCGGCTGTTCATCTATGCCAAGGAGTTGGTCGATACCATACATATTCATATACATATACATATTCGCAATTTCCCGCGTCAGCGAGGTAGCGTTAAGAACTGAGGACTAAGCCATAGAGGAAATATCCTCACTTGCCCCCCTCCTCTGTTCCTTCTTTTGGAAAATTAAAAGCGGGAGGGGAGGATTTGCAGCCTCCAGCTCCCTCCCCTTTTAGTAGCCTTCTACGACACGCAGGGAATACGTTGGAAGTATTCTTTCTCCCCTATTCCCGGGGATATATATATATATATATATATATATATATATATATATATATATATATATATATATATATATATATATATATATATATATATATAGCGTTAATGAGATGGGCTTTAGTTGCCTTTGCTGTCTCAGCTAACATAAAAAAAAAAATCATACACGACTGTTCTATGTCCAATGTCTAGATGATTTTGAGCTGACACACGACATTGAAAAGTGAAATCAAGATTGAGTCACCGAGAAAGCTGGCTGAGGATCAGTAATATCAACAACTCCAAAAGACATTTCCCGAGTGACGTCCCAACATTAGGGCATCAGCTGCGCGACTGGAGGCTGTCGATGCGTGTACAACGTTTGCTTGGGGCCTCGCACATCTGCCAGACGCATGATCATTATTTGCACGTTCACCCGGAGAGACGGGAAGGAATCAAGAGGGAAGATGGGATAGGAACAGAAGATAGATGTGGAGAGAGAAAAATGGATATGAGGAAGAGCAGGAGAGGGATTTTTGAGGGTGGAATGAGGAGGTATGATTTGTTGGATGTGAACTGGAACTCGTGGACTGTTTTAGATAGGCTATAAGTGTAAAAACGGGGTGAAACAGAGTGGGGTATGGAAGAGAGAAATATTCGAAACTCTGGCGAAAATATCATAGTTTCACGAGACGAGAGGAGCGATAGATATAAAAAACTAGCATAGACAATGATTTACCAGTTTGTGCAGGTATGTACAAGGTGGGGACGAAAAACTTACCACATCATATAGTACCACACATTGTTACTAGCAGTCATTCTACCACTAATCAATGATAGCTTGTTGTCCTAGATTCAGTTAGAACATTAGTATATCTACTCAGATGAAAATCTCAGTATAAGGATTAAACCCATACGTAATAATTTCTGCTACAAATGAGACAAAGAAGTTATAGACTTGAAGTTTTTCGTTGAAATATCGTGTCTAAGTCTCGATCGATGTTATATTCGCAGTTTTGTAAGCAAGAGATAAGATTATGCAAAAAAAGGCCCAAGTATATCAACATACACTATTGACAACCAAATCACAGACACCTGCCTCTCGTCCATCAAAATGGGCGGAGGACCAGCTGCCGTGCTTGCTCGTGTCACTCACTGTAAACACGCCTCTCTCATTCGAGCGAGGGAGTTTCCCTCTCAGTGTCAGTTTCAGCGGAGCCGTTTTGTCGATTTGCTCTGCCTTGTATTCCTGAATCAAGCCATGACCGCATCATACCATTGTCCAGCCTTGTGGTGGTGAAATAACACATTGCCAGTGATTACTTTCACCCTAAAGTTGACGGTGGCTGGCTTCTGGACTTGAAGAGTTAGATAACATTGTATGTGAATGTTAGATTTGTTCCCTGGTGTTCATTCCTTGGAAGGCGGGAAAAAATCTACGAATAAGAGAGCTTGTTACGTGAGTTATGATTGGCTTAGGGACTAGAGTCCCGTGCTTGGAGTCGTAGTAGCCCAACACTAGATATATCAGCTAATTTGCAGTACACGACACATTGAGGCTACTGTTTACAAGCAGAAGCTACGCGTTTGTCTATGTATACGTTAAGATCGTATCAGTAACGAATATACGTACAAAGTCATGCTGAAAGATTACAGATAAACAAGTGTATCAATTCACACACAATTAAACATTCTCTCTCTCTCTCTCTCTCTCTCTCTCTCCGTGACGTCTGCACCGTAGGCCAGGAATTAAGGGCCTGTCATCCCTCGGTCGAGGTAGCTGTCTTGATCTTTCTGTCTCATTCATTTGTGGGCTACTGACTTTTAGTCTACATACATAACACTTAACAACACGTAGCTCTCACGACTTGTTTGCAGCTCTGTCTTTCCCTGCGGTGGCAAAATCTCATCGTAAGTACTAGTAAGTAAGTAAGTACTCTGTCTTTAGAAAAAAAAAAAGTTCATTTAAGAGTGCTCAGGAAACTACATAGATCGATACTGCAAACATTCTTTGATTTAGGCAAACTTTGGTCCCAGAAACTTAAATTACCGTCCAAAATACTTTAACGCGGGATATTACCATACATACTCCTCGAAAACCATCATTTTTGACCACCAGCTGGCTAGGTGGTAAATGGGATAGATAACCTTTACTTTCTGCGATATCCAGACGAAGAGAAAGAAAGAGAGAGTAGGGAGGGATGGGTGGAGAAGGGAAAGGAGAATGGGGAGAGGTCCATAAACAACCGAAGGAAAGAGCGTTTGACGATTAAATGAAGAACGAGTCCGTTTTTACTTATCTTTCTCACTGATCAAGTCTGACTCCAGCAACATCAAACAGGTCTAAGAATGATGAGTAAATAACAAAATTCAAAAGTCAGGAGGATAATTCTTTCTCTTTCTATTATCCAACCTTCGGGAAACGTCCAAAGCAAGGCTACCGATAGACATAGTCAGGTATATCAAACACCAAACGAAATGACAGATTATCAAAAGCCAGGTGTAGAGACAGCCAATGTGAGAAATAACAGACGATGGCTTATGTTGAGGTGAATTTCCGAACGCCAGGTGAGGCAATGGTAGACACCTGGTGGTGGTGGTGGTGGTGATGGGCGGCAGGCACAGCGAAGGTGCACAGAATGTATGATGAAGGAAGGAGTAAGAGAGAGAGAGAGGAAGAGAGAGAGAGAGAGAGAGAGAGAGAGAGAGAGAGAGAGAGAGAGAGAGAGAGAGAGAGAGAGAGAGAGAGAGAGGAATCTGTGCCTCGTTGGCAACATGTCTGACTAGTACTGTCTTATTTCCTATTACTGACAAGGTCTCAAGACACACAGAAAGTCCACTTTTATTTTGAGATTTGGGAAAAATAGAGTAGAAGTGTGGGCAAAGATTCCACAAGGACGAAAAAAGTATACGAAGTCAAAAAGTAAATAAATCAAGATAAGTAGGTCATTTATGTAAGGAAACAGTATTTACTATAGGTCGGTGAAACAGAGTGCAAAGCCAGCCAATTTAATACTAAAGTCTGCCTGCGAATATAAAGACTTCACAAACCTGAGTGAGTAATGCATATATATTGACAAACTCTATGAGAGATGAGACTAAGGGTGACGGAAAAAAAAGAGAGCATTATATGATATCTGACCATCTCTGTTTACATATGAGGGATACAGGTATGAGCATATATTTGGATATGAGAGCACGTGTACAAACACACATGACGTGATATAATCTTTTTCTTTCCTTTCATACAAATATAAAACCTCGGCTGCACTAGTGATATCTTATATGTTATTCTTCTTCCTTATATAGAACATTCAGTCATAGCCAATACCAAAGGTAGAATTCTATCTTATCTACACCAGATGATCCATTATTTTCTACTTAACAGATGATCTATTATTTTCTACAATAGACAGACTTCATACATATCTAAATTCAGATCCACTCCTGTACTGTTCAGTATCCCGTTTTCCTCTGGGTGTCTTTAAACTTAACATTCTGACATCGTCTCTGTCACCTGCAGTACATACAACCAGCCACAACTCCCACATTCGGCTCAGAACTACTCTTTACCATGATCTAGGTGACCCATGAAACACGTCCCATTCTTACGTCTGTTTGTGCTGACCTGTCAACATCTCAAACCAGTCTAGCCTTAGCCTATCATA
The DNA here is from genome assembly GCF_036320965.1 of Panulirus ornatus. Lineage (NCBI taxonomy): Eukaryota > Metazoa > Arthropoda > Malacostraca > Decapoda > Palinuridae > Panulirus > Panulirus ornatus. Next base: position 28,718,414 of record NC_092241.1, read on the forward strand.
TATCTCTATGATACTTAACCACTTGTTCATCAGCTAAAATTCATTCTTTTCCTTCGTTCAGTTCTTTCTTCCTTTTCCTTCATTCAGTTCTTTCTTCTTCCTAGCATTTACCTGGCCTTCGAACCTCTATTTCATCTTTTCTTTCAGGCTTCTTTCCTTCGCCGTAGGCTTGCTGGAGTTCTTCATTAAGCAAAGGTCATCCATAATGTTAGTTCAGGTCAGTTCAGCTCTTATCAGATCAGGGAGGCACAGCTCAAGACCGAACGATTGGACTGGTTACTGAAGCATGGTGAGATTCTCCAACCGAAGCAACAGACAGGTCTTATTGATTGATGTTAACTGGTTCTGTAAACCAGGGCTTTCAGAACGGCGTTCATCGATGGTTTAGTCAGTGAAGTCGTCTGGTGTGGAGGCTAATGGACCAGCCACAATACACAGGAACAACAGATTCATCACGGCTCGTATTGCACACGCCTGAAAAACAAGTGGTATGCAGGCAATTGTTTGAAGAGGACGAATAAACTAAACAATATTATGACTTTTACTGGACTCTTGTTTTGCATAAGGCATGTACCAACAATTTCATGTGTTCTTTGGTACTCTCGCTTGTCCAAGAGTAAATACAATCTGGTTGTACAAAGAGAGAGAGAGAGAGAGAGAGAGAGAGAGAGAGAGAGAGAGAGAGAGAGAGAGAGAGAGAGAGAGAGGAGGGAGAAGGAGAAAGATAGAAAAGGGTAGGGGAAAAAAAAAAGGGGGAAGAGAAAGGAATATACTTGAGAGAAGGGAGTAGGAGGAAGCAGGTGAGGAGGAGTGTTGGGAAGAGACATGCTTAGCATTGCAGCACTGGGGGTGACAAGAGACCTTGAGACAACGTTTATGGGAAAACTAATCCTTCAGTTCATAGCAGTAACGTTGCACTTGGAACTAGATCAAACGGAGTCTATGTTTCATCCAGAAATCCCATTTATTTCATAAGATTGTCTCTACATCCTCATTTTCATACCCTGCTGGTTCGAGTACAAAGAGCAGGACGGTATCAAATGTAGAGTCGCTCCTTGCCGCTTGAACCTGTTTGCTAGATATTTTGTGAGCAATTATTTTCCTCAAAACTCTAATTATGAACCTCGATATCACTATTCAACATGATGACTGATCATCTGGATTTCTCATCCCTGGAGTTTTTATTTTCTGTGTCACTGATACCAGCCTCATGAAGGTTTGGTTGTTGATGGTATCTTTTGCCCATTACGTTCCGTCTTTAGATATAATTCTGATAATTAACAACGACTTGTTTCTCCTCATTCCCGATGTTATGAAGTCTTGGCTCACAGCTCCGGAAGATTTCCCAAAGCGTCTGAAGAAATGGGTTTCTCTCTCTCTCTCTCTCTCTCTCTCTCTCTCTCTCTCTCTCTCTCTCTCTCTCTCTCTCTCTCTCTCTCTGGGAGCAATATTTCAATGACTTTACTCGCGAATGAGAGTCATCGTGTTTGGTTGAAGCTCTGAGTCAACTACACATGTCCCCTGTAGGCACAGATCATTATCATCGATTTCTTTTAGTCGTCGAAAACTCGAGGTATCCAATGATAGATGTTTGCACGTACCTCGTGATTATCAAAGTACTTAACGTTTCCTGATCAATGGGATGATCATTATCTTAAGAGCATTTCTACTCTGTCAGGATTATCGTTATAGATGAGCAGTACTGAGCATTGTATGAATCAATATATATATATATATATATATATATTCGATGGTATTTACGCTCTTGGTCCTCATGGCAGTATTACTAAATTTCTTAATTGTATTGACTCCCAGGGGCGCTCGTTTAGATATTTCCCCATTGATGACAATCATACATTAAAGCAACAGGTAATCAATAAAATAAGAAAACAATATCTTCGTATGAGCTCTGACACAAGAGTGTATGATAAGCCCTTAATAGTAAGGGTCGAATCCTAAGTGAAAGATGGATTTGTACCGACCCTGCAAAGAGAATACTTATGATACTCATCTGGTACAGGGAATTGCATACCTTTTTGTATCGGTGATCACATAACACCATAGAATATACGTGTATATACGTTCGTATATAGAATATTCGTATATTGAATATATATTCGTATATAGAATATACGTTCTTCTCGGTCACTTATACATTGCAGGTTTTCTCAGATGGATTCTGCAGTCAGACAAATCATTACATACAGACAACAAAAGTTGCTCAGGATGCAAGGTTTGCTCATAAATGTTTGATGTGTTTACTACGAGGAGAAAAATGAGTTAGGTGACCGGTGGTTGTGATGGTGAGGGAATTTGAATCTCAATTAGTAGTGGCCACACGATGAGGCAAACCCAACATGCCAATATATGACATTAAAGATGCAAAATTGGTATGGAATATCTTTGAGGACATACGAATGAAACTTGTAAATTACTTACTTCATTGGAAATATGTAGACAGATGATACTGGATAAGTAAAAACTTGATACGACGCTAAGCCAAGGTGGGGAAAGCTTAAGAATCTATTTACATTCTATTGTTATTTTGAGTTGTCATTAACTCGATTAGCAACGTATAAAATGAATATTTCGCTTACATTTTAGTCTACTATAGTTTGTTTTGACCGTAGAAGGACATCGCTCGCCTATAATTGATGTTCATTCTTTCTTTTACAACAGATACAGTCACACACACAGAAACCTGCATGGGTTCGAATCCTGAGCGCTGCAATCGGAACTCACCCAACCCAGTTGTTCATCCTCCCCTCAGAGCTGATCAGTGAATGGGTACCTGTTTAGGCTAGTGTGTGTGTGTGTGTGTGTGTGTGTGTGTGTGTGTGTGTGTGTGTGTGTGTGTGTGTGTGTGTTTCTTTATAAACACGTAGGAGTAGAGACATGGTGCATATATAGAAGGTTAAGAGACGGGGTAGCAATTTCTCCGTAAAATACAAATAGTGAGAAAAAGAGTATTCACACACACACACACACACACACACACACACACACACACACACACACACACACTTGCGCGCGTATATCAGGAAAGACTCGAAATGAATTGAGGTCACCAGTCGCGTACAGCAGAGATCTGTTCTTTTCTTGGTCTGTGTGTATGGCTTAACAGTCGGATGGGACTTGCATCTGAATGTATTTGCAGATGACGCCGAAGTCATGAAGAAGATAGAAAACATGAGGCACATTTTACATCAACTTAACAGGAGACCGAGACGTACTCAACAGTTGCTCTGATACGTGGATGATGAAAGTCACTCCAAATAAAAGTAACGTAACAAAATGAGACCGTGAAAGTGGGCCTCAGTATGAATATTATATAGCAGGAGGTAAGTTGTAGGACTACTGTATGTGAGGAGGACTTGGGAGTTGACATCGGCCCTAACCTCACGCCAGAGTCCCACGTTAGGAAAATAGTAAAGGAGACAAATCGTCCTCTGGGCATATATTGCAATAGCTGCTCACATCTTACATTACGTCAGAACTAGACTATGTTTCTCAGATTTGGTCAACGGACTTAAAGGAGCACAAAAAACTGATAGAGAAGATCCAGAGGAGGGTAATAAGAAGAGGCACTGGAATCGAGTGAGGAGAGAGAAATACAAGAGGCCTTAATTTTGCCCACCATGGGAGAGAGAAGAGCATGCAGTGACCCGACATGAATCTTTGAACTTTTTGAATCAGCTGGATGACGTGGACTGTGAAGAGTTCTTCGAACGATGCAGAGATAGACCAACCAGAGGCCACAACATGAAATTAAAGAACAACATTGTAAGAAAGGATATAAGGAGAAGAGGATAGCTGGAATAGGAGCCAGACTATATGGATAGTGTACAGAAGTTTAAAAGGTTGAATGATGATATAAAAAGAATTCAAGAGTTCGGATCCCACGAGTGAAGAGCTCGTGTAGGTAATGACAAAAGAAGAGGGAGGGACACTCACCCTAACATACCTCACTCTGGCCCACCCAGCATGTCGACACGCAAGTAGGACATTAGTATAAAGATTATAGTGTTGGAAAACACTACTCGTGAAATACGGAATCGTAATATGTAAATTTTAGAATGCAGTGTCTGGCACAATAAAAGCTATTGCTGATATAAATGTAATATCATAATTGATGGGCTGGGCAGAAAAGATATATATTAGTTGACCTTTAGTTAGTTTAATTCCCAAATAATGCACTTTGGTAGTATTTAAATCGAGCAAAGAGTTTAAAAAGTAATGGCCATTTTCACTTGTAAAAAGATACCTGTGGTTCTTATCGCATAACAGACGGTACTTCTAACTTAAAATACATTATTTGATCACTACTTCTCCATGTACAGAAGATGTTTGAGGAGGATTTCAAGTATAGGTTTATACAAAGAAATTCAAATAGCAACAGATCACTGGGTTCTTTTAATAATGTTTATGATAGAGCAAAATTTCAGAATCTCACAGATTGATGTGATATAAGTTAGAAGGTATAGGGAGAATGCGACTAAAAGAATATATATATATATATATATATATATATATATATATATATATATATATATATATATATATATATATATATATATATATATATATATATATATATGGTGGGTATTGATTGATGGTGGTTGTACATGTGTTACGCCGATTTCCCCGTTGGAGGTAGGTCAGACAGAAGAAAGTGTGCATATTCGTTACATCAGTGTTTAGCTGTCATGTAATTACTAAAAAATTTCACCAAGGCAATGCGACAGATTTCATGGTATCTGGAGCCATTTATTGTATAGTATTGACAACGGGAACGGTATTAAGAATATAGTGTGGGAGTGCCAATTGTTAGATGCACGAAAGCCTTCTTATCCGATGTAAGGCAGTGTAATTGTCTATGTGTACATTAGCATTTTTTTTCTATTGAATCCGCTAGTTATGCAGTAGCGGATGTGTTTTCTCTAGTGTTTAGATTGATGACCTTATGATATGGGGTTGTAGGATGGTATTTCATCCGAAGTGTGTGGTGGCTAGTATGTAGTCTGTTGTGTGTGTGGTAGCTGGTGATGTGTAGCATTGTTCGGCTAAGGGATACAGGGCATGGCAGGCTTAATTCGTTGTGGTTAAAGCATGTTCTGGTGACTGAGTGATTTGTTTGTTGTGTGTAAGTAAAGTAAGTGATAAAGTGATAGAGAATGGTTTTTTCTGGGTTGATGGGTCATCTGTTGTTTGTTTGTGTATTACTGATTTAAATATGGTAGTTTCGTAATTTTTACTTTGTAGTAACAAGTTTGAAGGACGAGGATACAAGTATAGCAAGAATTGTAATTTACTTGTTTTATTGGTTTATGAATTGGTAAAAATGGAGTTGAATTCTGAATTAATAAATGGATTGGATCTGTCATCGGTATCAAGTAATATGTTGAAGGAATCGATTTACAAGGTGGGATTGGGGCGATAAATTAAGCAGACCTTGCAAGAAGTTGGGTCGGGAACATTATTCGGAATAGCAAAGGTAGTTTTTGGAAATATTGGTTAAGGAACGAATCTGTAAGTCTGAACTGCTATGATAGATTTGCCTCAGGGAGACTGGATTCAAAACTCAAATGAAGTTTTTGAGTACATTAAATGTGGGTAGGTGCCTGTAGTGAAGGACGTAAGTTATGTCATTTAGGGAGTTGAAAAAAGAGGAGAAGGCAGAAAGGAGAATTGTTTATGAAAAATATATACATGCAGTAGACTAATTACCAAGATTATTGATACAGAGTGTCTCAGGAAACGAGGGTAAAAGTACACCACAAACAGTGGTCACACGTCAGTGTAACAGATTTGTGTGATAGGGGCTTGAACATTGCGAGGTGAAAGGAGGGCAAGGAATAGAGTGAATTGGAGCGATGTGGTATACAGGGGTTGACGTGCTGTCAGTGGATTGAATCAAGGCATGTGAAGCGTCTGGGGTAAACCATGGAAAGCTGTGTAGGTATGTATATTTGCGTGTGTGGGTGTGTGTATGTACATGTGTAGGGGGGGGGGGGGGGTTGGGCCATTTCTTTCGTCTGTTTCCTTGCGCTACCTCGCAAACGCGGGAGACAGCGACAAAAAAAAAAAAAAAAAAAAAAAAAAAAAAAATATATATATATATATATATATATATATATATATATATATATATATATATATATATATATGTGTGTGTGTGTGTGTGTGTGTGTGTGTGTGTGTGTGTGTGTGTGTGTGTGTTTTCTTCATATGTGTTCGCCGTTTTCCACGTTAGCGAGGTAGCGTCAGAAACAGAAGAAATTGCTTCATTCGCTCACAACCACTTTCTAGCTGTCATGTATAATTCACTAAAACCAAAGTCTTCTACCCAGAGTCAAGTCCGACAGACGTTTCCATGGTTTCCTGTGACCGTTTCATTGACAACCTATTGACAACACGTCGTCCCCTGTATATCGCATTGTTCCAATTTGCTCTGATCCACGCACACCTCACATCCTCCTGCAAGTATAGACTGAACTTTCTATGCTGTCACTTAGCTTTTTTTTTTAACTATTGTAAACCGCTAGTTATGTACATGTAGCCGTGTATGTGTTTTCTTCTAAGTGAATTACCAAGCATGAATGACCTATGAATATGTGTGTGCATGTATGTGTTTGCATGCCTAAGTGTTGTGTGTGTGTGTGTGTGTGTGTGTGTGTGTGTGTGTGTACTTGCGCGTGATTTTGTACGCATGTCGGCATAAGGGTACGGTGGATGAGCAGGCTTACATTCGTTTGTTGGTTTAAGCATGTTACTGTTGGCTGACTTGTATTGTGTATACCTCTGTTTTTGTGTGTAAGTTTGTATGTTGATAATATATGTATCTGTGGTCCTTTTTTGTTCTTGGGTATGCTATGGTGCATGTTACTTGCTTGTTTGTTTGTTTTTGTGCTTAAGTTGACGTGATTGTAAATATGTGTTAGTTTGTACGTAGTACGTTTATACATTTGTAGGTAGACAGAGGTTCTGAGAGGACGAAAGGAATACAGTGTAGAAGTAAATTAGCAAGAATTGTAATCTTACCTTTTTATTTTATTGGTTTTGATGTTTGGTTTTCATTTTGATATTCTGAAGAAATAAATGCTTTTCCTTCATCGGTATCAAGTAAAATATTGTTGTGGAAATATCGATTTACAACAGCTTATTTTTACGATAGCAATAAGCTAGAATTTGCAGGGTTAGTCTAGGGTTGCGGTCGACAAGATTAGATTAGGCAGTGTAAAGTTAGATTTGGCCAAATATCTATTAAGGAGGAATCAAGAACAAAGTCTAACTCAAACTCAAATACCTCATGCGGCGCGTTCAAATAACTTCATAAAGTTTTTCATTTCATTAACAAATATGAAAGAGCCTTAGTGAAGGCGACAAATTTTCCTCTTTAGGGCAGTTGCAAACAAGAGAGAAGAATGGCATAGTAAAGGAAGAATTATCTTATGAAAAATATATACTGCCAGTATCATCCTAATTACCAATTCATTTCGAACAACAAAAGTCGTCTCACGGAACACAGGGGTTAAAAGTACAACGCCACAAACACTTTCATCACCGTCAGTGTCCGAGACTTTCGTGCTAAGGGGTCATGTTACTTTTGGCTATGGTCATCAATCTATCATCCCTCACTATGAATAATACTAACACCATCATCATCATCATCTCCAAGCAGGTAACGAGGGTCTATCGGTCCCTATCATCACCACTACTGCCTCCTTCATCTGCGCCGACGTCACTATCAGCAAAGTCATCAGCCTCAGACTCATCTTCTTTATCATTAGCATCACTCCCAGCATCCTAGACCTTATCTCCCTCACGTCTATCAGCTGTTCCTCTTCACGCTCGGGTCAGAGGCCGCTCGAGAGGGTCGCTGAGGCCAAAAGCTTCAGCTCCTGATGTATCTCGTTAATAAATCTTCTTTACGTGTCAGTCAATGCCCTTGTTTACGACGACCATTATTAGCGATCTAATACCACCGTCATCGTTCATCTGAAGTGAATCTTCCTCGCTTCGTACTACCAATAAATGGTTGTATTTATCGCCTGTGCGAAAGAGCACTACATCTACTCCGAAACGGAGGGGGTTTTGGGGGGTGTTCAAGGCGTCGAGTCACATCGATCATGTTGCAGGGAAAAGCAGAACAAAGAGGAGGTTTTGAGGTTGGGGAAATCCAACACATAGGTTTGGTAAAAAGGTCACACAGGTTGGGTCAGTGTTTGGGGATGGTGGGTGTAAAGAACTGAGGGTGAGCTGGCTGGTTGGTTGGTTGGTTAGCTGGTTGGTTGGCTGGTTGGTTGGCTGGTGGGTTGGTTGGCTGGTGGGTTGGTTGGCTGGTGGGTTGGTTAGTTGGATGGATGGCTAGTTGGCTGGTTGGTTGGTTGGGTGGATGGCTAGTTGGTTGGCTAGTTGGTTGGTTGGTTAGTTGGCTCGTTGATTAGCTGGTTGATTGGTTGGTTGGTTGTTTTTATGGGCTTTATGACTATCATCTGCCAAAGTTATTTAGGTTGACAACGTCATTCTGTAACCATCAGCTGGAAAACAAAAACTTCTCCAAGTGTTCAAGATCATTCTGAGACCATTCACGCTTCCACTACATGTATGGCCTCTGACGGACTGGAGGTAAAGAGATTTGAGGTGATGTAGTACGGTTTAGAAGAATTGTATTCTATGGAAGAATATGAAAGAAATAGAGAGAGAGAGAGAGAGAGAGAGAGAGAGAGAGAGAGAGAGAGAGAGAGAGAGAGAGAGAGAGAGAGAGAGAGAGAGAGATGAGGAGGAGGATTGTCGGCAAAATGCATTGGAAATGAAAAGCAAAATGGAATAGGAGAACTGCGAAGATTGTATAGGTATGAGAGAACAGATTTTGAAAGTGAGAAAAGAGAAAGAAAAAGGATGGAAAACATCAGAAAAAATAAGGATGGGAGGAGATGATAGATGCGCCATGGATGTGAAAGAGGGATGAGTTAAAAGAGTATGAAGGAAGAGGGAATAAGTGTAAAGGTTACGTCTGAGGAAGACCGAGTGGAAAGTGGTGAAAATTAGAGAGAAAAGACAAAGAGGTGAATTGACGGAGAAAACAAATGACAGTGTGTTGTGAGTGAGAGGATAGAAAAACAAAAGAGGCAGAACTGGTTAACACAGGTGACCACCAGTGTGAAAATGCAGAGTTGTGCTTCAGTCTGGTGCTGCAAAACTGACATTGCGTGGACCATCATAGACCGCTAATGTTTTATCTTGATTTGCCATATGTTTCACTCTGTTGTCTTTATCATGCTGATTTTGATGTATATATATGTCTACTCCTGAACTATATATCATGTATTCATCTTTGTATCTAATGACATCAAATTTTTGCTTTCTTTTCATTCATACTTTTTCATATCATTTGAAATATGAAAAGGCTAATGAAAGGGAAAAAGAAAAGACAAGGAAATGTATTTACGAATTCTAAAGGAAGTGAAAATCTGCTTTTTAAAAACTGTCATACCATTGTTATTGGGAAAGACATTAAAGGGAGGAGAGTTCCAAAGCTTCGAAGCGTAGAGTAAGAGACAGCTATCAAAACGGCCCACCCCTTGAGTTGCCAACGGCCTTGCAGTAATCATGTAAGGTAATAACTTGCCGAGCATTGCCGGTCTACCCTATTGGAAGCAAAATCCAGAGTAATACCAACGAAAGAGGGACGTTAACCAACATTGCGGCGTAGGGCAAGTAGGTGTATTGATGTTGGTATGAGCAGAGACACCACCTTTGAACCGGAATCGTGTGGAGGATATCAAAGTTGATGTGAGAAAGATGCTAAAGAGAATATCACTGGACAATGAGTCTCAGAAAGAAAGGAGATATTAGGGGAGGTAGTATTCAGATGGTTTTCAACGGAAGAGATGTTACTAAAAAGACCACAGATGTAGCTGTTATAAATATGTAAAGAGGAACTGCTACTGTGTCACTGGCAATAGAATCAGGCGGGAACCCAGAGATTCTTAGCACCCCATGATGCCGGGGACTACGGACCATAAGTTTGTTGGACTCTGTCATAATTACATTTACGAACAGTTGCGCAGACAGGAAATGACAAGAGAACTTGTCTGAAGAACATAAGCGAGATTTGCAAGGAGGAGGAGATGGCAGGCTGACTAGCCCGGTAGTCCCGTTGTGATGAGACAGAGCATAATTCCAGCAATCCTAATATGGAGGATATGAGATGGTTCCAGGTATCACTTTAACGCTCCTCAGTTCAGGACGGTAGTACCACTCTTGGCGGCTTCTGTCAACAGTTTAGTATCTCATGCGTTGCTCCACAAGTAGAGGATGGGATATTCCTAGGGAATTGGGAGGAGGGGGCGCCAGTACCCTACCACCGAAGCCCTCCCTCTCGCTGGCGGCAGTCTCTCGCAAGAAAATGTGATCATAGGGGAAACTTGTTTGCCGTTTCTTGTGTTAGCGATGTAGTGCCAAGACGAGACGGAGAAAATGCTTCCAGCCCTCACATCTGCTGTCTAGTTGTCATGTGTAATGCTCCGAAAGCACTCTCCAACCTCTGTTTAAGAAAAGATATAGGGACGTGTCAGGAATTAACGGAAATTCTTCGTGCTGAGTAGCACACAGGGTGGAAAACATAAAACAAAGCTAAAATTACGATCGTATGAGATGGGTGTGTGTGTGTGTGTGTGTGTGTGTGTGTGTGTGTGTGTGTGTGTGTGTGTGTGTGTGTCTGGGAGAGTTACAGCTTCCAACAGAAACATCAAGTAAGAGCTGAGCCAGTGCTGGCAGCTGTGAATGTGCAGGGAACAGGCAGGCCGTATTTATACTAAGCGAGCAAAGGTACGTCTGTTGGTCGTGACGTCAGCATGCAGGTGTGAGACAGGACGGGTGTGAGGTCAAGTAAGGTAAGGGTCGAGTCTGGTTGATCCCTTGTCGGGAGTGTGAGTGTGCAAATGCCTGTGGACTCAACAAACACTGATGGCTTTAAACTAGAGAAATGCAGATTTGATGTGTAGCATCACGCCAGCGACGCCCCACAAAGGCTTCCCAAGATGTACGCCCACACAATGTCGCAACCTTCTGGACCGACTACACCTATTGACACCCGCCAAATTGTCGTCTCCCGGGAGGTAAGACAAGTGCAAGCGCTGTTATCACCCCAGGATGTTACGTCGATGTGTGGACACACATTCAGGGACACGTATGTGGCGTGTCACGGGCGTGACACTACAGATGAAAAAGGATATTGGTTTGGGAATATAACAGTAGATGATTGGGACCAGGAGACCTGTAATGTGACAGGGGCAGTAACGGAAACAATATAGAGGCAAATGAAACATTCATCATAGGCTCAAATGAGCAAACTTTTCTAAAATACTGAATATCCTTCCTCCTCCTCAGGAGCAGGGGTTCGTAACCCCCTAAGGCCATGTTTGGGAATGTCCGGAGAGTAAAGCCTAGGGTTAATGTGAGGTCGAGAACACAGGCTGAGGGGCACTTTTGATAAAAGGAAGAGTCATGGGAATGAGTTACAGGGAGTAAGGAAGTCATGCCAAAACCGATGAGGAAAGAATGAAAATGGACCACGAGAGGAGGGTGACTTGTTATCGCTCAGGCACCTGGTGCGGAGGAAAGCGAGGGAGAGGAGCTAGTGGTTTGAGGAACTAAGTAGTATGATAACAATTTCAGTTCGAGGTACTGAGTACTAGTGGTGGCAAATTTGAATGCAAGGGTGAGTAATGTGGCATTTGAAATTATAACGGGGGGCTACCCAGTGTAAATGAATATGGTGAAAAAGGACTGGTGAGTGGGAATACCTGAATGAAAAAAGACAACGCACACGTTAGTATTCGTAAGTTGGGCTAATGGTGAGCTGGTACTGCTGGATTATGTACTAATTGAGTATCATGCGAAGGAGAGACTGTTGGAGGTGGATGTCCTGTGAGGAGCAGCTAGTAGGTTATCTAACTACTTCTTGGGAGAAATGAATATGAAAACTTGTAGTCTGTTTAGGAAAAAAGAAAATAACATAGATGGGTATATGAGGTGCAAACGAATGAGCTTGGAGTAGAGGGTTTTGTGCTGATATACCCAAATAGGCTGGGCAAGGAATGGCATACGATGGGAATATATGAAACCAGGGGAGTGGGGGATAATTCGAAGGTTCGCAGGGAAGCACTGCTTACATGCGCGGATGATGGACGTGGCATATGAAAAGTGAATGAGAATAGAGAGCTGTATGGGCGCTTCCTGTATGGAAGGTGTGCAAGTGATTGGAAGATGTTAAAGAGGAAGGGACAGTAGGTACAGTGGAAGGTGCAGCGATTGAAAGCGTACAAAAGAGTGGTGAGTGAGAGAATATCAGCAGACTTTTTGGAGTGGAAAACGATCTTTTTTGGAAAGAGGTGAGTAATACAAGGACAACACTGAGACATGAGTGAGGGCAGTAGAAGGGGGAAATAGTAACGTGCAACAAAGGAGTAAAGAGAAGAGGAAGAGAGTACTTTGATTATGGTAGATTACAGGGTTGTAGGCTTGGAGAATCTGGCACGTGAAGGTATACCGCGCGAGAGAGAAGAGGTGGTGAAGGTCTTGCGTAAGTTAAAGTGTGACAAATCGGCTGGAGTGGACGGGAATACATTTCATTTTCTCAGGAAAGGAGGTTCCAGTGTGCATGACGAGTTAGTCACGAATTTTCATGGATATATGGCTAAAGGTGAGGTGCCGAAGGGCTGGTAGACTATATCTTATAGCGCCACCATAAAGGAGAGGGGCGCAAAAGTGAATGCTCGAATTACAGAGATATGAATTCGCTAAGTGTGTCTGTTCAATTATATGGAAGAGTGGTGACTAAGCCGATGGCAGGCACAGACCGTCACACTGAGGAGGAGCAGTGTGTCTTTGAGAACAGTATAAGATGTAGGGACACAGGGTTTACTTTGAAGAATTTGTGCAAACATTACCTTGAGAAAGGGAGGGATCTGTATGTGGTGCTTATGGACCGTAAGATAGGGTAGCTAGCGATACTCTAGCACACTAATCCATGACTTTCTCTTCTATTCCACCATCACAAAGACTTTCGTCATGACACAACGGTCTATGGCTCTTTGAAGTCATTGGTATCCATTTGTAAGATGCTGAGTGTTTCCAGGTGAAGATCGGTCTGCATCAAAGATGAAAGATGTCACCATGGTTGTTTAATCTGTTTATGGGTGGAATGTTGAGAGAGGTAAATGTGAAGGCCTTAGAGAGGTAGACGAGTCATGAGCATGCAAGCAGTTGGGGAACTTAAGAGCGTTTAATGGATAGATTGAATTGGAAAGGTATGGTTTACAGAAAGCGACGTGCTATCATTGGACTGAACTATGGCATATGAAACAGCTGGAGGGAATCATGGAAAAGTCTGTGGGGCCTGGTTGTGGATGAAGGGCATTGGTTTTGGTGCATTACACATGAGAGCCAAATAGTGGATGTGGACGAGTTCGGCTTTTCTTCTTCTGTCCCTGGAGCTACCTCGCTAAAACGGAAATGGTGAACAAGAATGAACAAAATACTTGCAGTCATTAATGTTCGAAAGATTCCATCAGCAACCCTGAACCTATCGACAAAGAAACAGTTCATGCGCCCTTGATAGTGATGTACACGAAAAAAGAAAACGAAGCAAAGATTTTTGTGTGAAAATGGGTGAAGGCAAGTGTGCAACTGAGTCGTTGGTGTGTAATAAAGATTTCTAAATGCAACTGATAAAGAAATAATACATTTTTTGTTTATTTCTCCCACTGCATTGCGTGGAATAGATTAAATTTAGGAGCCTAATGAGCCAAGAGTTACGATCTGTCTTGTGGCGGAATTACAATAAGGAAGCCACATAAAACCACATCTTGGTATGTGTATGACCCGTGTAGTCAACATGGCTTCAGAAAATAGATGTGGCAGGTACGCTGCTCTATGCTGGCAGTCCTGTGTAGGAGCTGGCACGATGCGGCCCCAACAGTAAACTCCTGATCTTTGTTGTCCTGCTGGAGAGGAAACTTGGAGCTTTGTGTGTGTAGTGACTAACTTACGACGCCCCAACCACAAAGGAACCGGAGCAGAAGTGCTTCTGACTTCAGTAAACATTCATGCTGGATTCACTCGTAAATACAGATGTCCTTGTTCCAGAAGGGAAAAAAAAAAACTTCCCTTCGAAGAAGCGCGACAAAAGAAATATCGTCATCTTGCTTTGAGCATACTTGAATACTGTTGGACATGCTCTTTAATATGTTAGGGGTGGAGGGTCTTGATAACTTGTTCGTACTGGAAGAAACATCCAAACTTGACACAAGCCAAGAAAAAGGCTCTCGTGGTCACTGAAAACTCGCTAATGATCGCATCATTCTTTTTGTTATCTTGATCATTTCACGTCCTGTAGAGACAGAGTAATGACTCAAATGATCGTATCTTTGGCCGTGCTAGTAACTTGGAAGGATTTCATAAGATTTCTGCTTGCGTATTACTAGGTTATGTGAGTGTGAAACTTACTACAGTATTAGATTCCTTAAAAACGAAGAACGTCATTTAATTTCCCCATTTCCTAAAAAGATAGAAAGTGACCTTAGTGCAATTGATTGTCACAATATCTAACATCTAATATACTTACGTCGTGTAACGGTTAGTATTGCAAACTATGACGCATTTACGGGCTGCCTGGGGTTCGAATCCTGGCCGTGGCAGTCAGCCTGCAGTTAACCCAACTTTTCATCCTCCTCTAAGGTCTTGACTAATACATTCAACTGCTTATGCCTTCTCAACTTTCCATCTAATGCTGATATACACAAACGAGTTCCTGTGTATCACTCAGAATACATTTCTCGCACAGCTTGCGTACACTTGACCCAAGCATCTCTGAGCTGTCTGAAAGCAACGTATTTTCATTTTACTGAGGCAAACCATAAACACAATTAGCTCTTAACAACAGCCTCATTGGTTCTATTCCATCTTAGCAAACTTTCATGCCTTTCTCTTCTCTTCGTAAACAGAAGACAGGAGAGTCAAGATATTTTATCTTTCCTTGTCCACTCCAGCGATCCACGCCAGATATCAAAACACAGACACACCCAGCATATACAAACGTTCCCAGGACACACTGATCACCTCCTTCCCTCACCAGTCTAATCCGACTTTGTTCTCGATCACTCGACATCTGTTTTTCAGGTCTGAACAAGCACTATAGTCATTGGGAAGTCAAAAGAAATTCTAACAAAGTACAGGTAACTCGTCTGTAAGTTCAAACGGAGCTGGAGGAAGGTAGTTATATCGGCATTGCTGTCGATGACGCAAATCCCTGTACCCTCAACCAAAAGCTGGGGATAGAGTGTAGAATTAAGGCTCTCAATAGGAAGGAATAATTTTCGTCGGGTTGAATCCTCTTTGCTGAGAATAGCCTCCACATGAACAGGATAGGTAAAAACCTGTTTTGATGAGACAGTTGAACTCTTTTCTTAGTAGGCATAAACTAGTTAGGCAATCGGAACGTAGGAAAACCGAAATAGGGATTCAGGATGAGAGGAAACACGGATAGGTAGGTAAACTAGAAGTCAGAGACCTGACTCAGGATAGGAATAAGGAAGGTAGGGAACACTGAGGAATAGAAGCGCTAATGGTAAGTTCTCAGGCTGAACAGGTCGTATTACATGAAGCGGTGGGGGACTGGCCGGTGGGGGTACATGACGGGGTGGGTCAGCTAGCGCCGCCGTTTGGGAACGAGGCAGAACCCAGCAGCGTGAAACCAATTCCCAGGTGGAAGCAGGGAACAAGGTAGGTAGCTAACAAAGTTACGGACTATGTTCACATAGGCATGCTCCCCACTACCACTGCTGCACATACACATACCAATGAAAAGAGAGTCTCAATCATACATTAGAATGCTCTGTGTAAACACACTCATTAGACGTAACAAATTTTCGGAGTTAGAGACAACTGCACCTACTCTTATTACCACCCTTCCTTACCAGTTTCCTTCACATCATCTGACCTCCGAGCATCGTGAAACACCTCCCACACGTTGCTCAATCAAGGTCCATGTGTACCCAAGTTTTAGTCTCACTCCATTGGTGGCTGCCGTTGCCTCGCATGTCCTTGTCGTACGTCTATCACAGGGTTACCCCTATGCAAAGACCTTATTGGCACCATTCCGTGAATATACGGCTACGACAGACGCCGGGTCTCGAAGGACGATGTAAGCGGAGATCATACCCAAGCGTGGCGTCTTGTGTGTGCTGGTGCTAAGTCATCAGACCAAATAAGTCGGTAACATTAATAGAGTTGTAGCGGTGTTGAGGAGTGTCGCTTGTCAGTTGGGTCATTATGCTCATAAAATGCATTTAGTAGCTGGAAAACCTCTTTTTGTATTTCATTCACCGCTTACAAGAGTAATGGTCTGGTTGTACGTCCGTTTTTATGTGCCTATCTGTCTGCTTCTCTGCCTGTTTACTGGTCTGCCATCTAAATTCAGACATTCTCGTTTTCTTGGATTGCTTTTCGCTGTGGTGTTGAGAGTTTTTCGAAATACATTATTATGAAGATTTGCTTTCTGACTGTAGAGTAAAACAATGTGATAAGGGGCTCTAGATGTGATAAATGATTTTCTTTCTATGAACTGTGAACAATATGTAGCCAAATATCCTAAAGATAATACACATAACCACAGTTCTTATCGAAACATCAAAAAGGCATCCAAATGTAGATAATTTTCTTCTACTTTTTTTTGTATTTCCTAACATATCAAGTAAATATTCTGATATAACTAAAAGCTCAAAGTTGTATTACAGAGAACAGAAAGAAATATTTTGAAGTTTATTTCGCCTAGGTCATTATAACCTCAAACTAACAACTATAAGATGACTATCTTATCCTTCCGATGTGATGGTTGAACACAACTCTCTTGACACACATCCCTAACGCAGACCCACCTTCATCGGCGACCCAGCACAATCTTCTAATTCTTACTTGCACAGATACCGTAATCTCCAGCTAAAAATAAACCATGAGGACAGATAGGCCTGACAGTGAAGATGCCGGAGAAGGAAGTGGTGCCAGATTAAGATGTGAGAATGAGAGAGGCTGAGCATTTTGAAAGACTGATGACTTTGTTTTGTAAGAGAGAGCGAGAGAAGTGGATATTGTCTGCTTGAGGCTGGTTGTAGTGAAAGCCCTGCACGATATAAGATGTGGTATAGTGGCAAGAGTGGATGGAATTCCAACTGAGTTCCTCTAGCGACAGTGTGTTGATTAATTAGGCTGATCCAAACATGTATCACCCAAGGTGAGGTTCTTGATGGCTGGTGATGTGCATATTTAGCGCCCTTGCATGAACTCAGCCAAGGGAAAAATCAACATTCGAAGAAGATTCGTACTTAAAAGATATCAGATTAGTTGGCAGAAATTCGGGTATTGCTTTGTGCTGTTGAAAGAAAAATGAACATTAGCAGCTTCAAACTGACATAGACAAGCTTACAGACTGGGATCATTGATGGCAAATGAATTCTAATATCGATTCGTGCAAAAGCTTGCATATCGGTAGTAAAACCGAAAATTCAAACCATAGGATGAACTCTTTTGAGCTCCAAAAGGTAACTGAGGTTTTAAAAAGGCGGGCGTGATAATCTCTGGTGACCTAAAGGCAAGTAAGCGATGCACTGAAGTATTAAAGTGAACGCGCATACTTCCTAGTCTCATAGGTAGGACTTTCAAATCTAAGGCTAGGGAAATCATCCTCAGTCTTTACAGTTTACTGGTGCGTCCCCATCTCGAATACTGTGTTCAATTTTTGTCACCATACTTTAAAAAAATGTCACCATGGCTGTTGAATTTGTTTATGGTTGGGATAGTGAGGAAAGTAACTGCGAAAGTCTTAGATACACTGATGAGAGATTCGCGTGAGAAACTACAAAAGTTTGTGACTGAGTTTTGGAGAGTGTGTGGTAGGAGGAAGGTGAGAATAAATGTGAATGAAAACAATACTATCAAGTTTAGTAGGGTTGAGGGACAGTTTAGTTGGGATGTGTGTTTGAATGGAGAGAAATTGGGGAAGCAAAGTGCTTTAGGTAGGCGGCAAATAGAAGCATGGAAGCAGAAATTAGTGTTAGGGTGGGTGAGGGGGCGAAGTTTCTGGGAGTACTGAAAAAATGTGTGGAAAGAGTGGTCTTTATTTGGGAGAGCAAAAATGGATATATTTGAGGATAAAGTTCTCCCAACAGTGCTATATGGATGCGAGGTATGGGTAATAGACGAGGATGTGCGGAGGATATGGGTGTGTTGGAAACGAAATGTTTGAGGACAATATGTGGTGTAGGATGGTTTGATCGAGTAAGTAATAAATGGGGTAAGATATATGTATGCAAATAAAAAGTGTGGTTGAGAGAGCTAAAGAGGGTATGCTGACATGGTTTAGAAAGATGGAGAGGAGGAAAGGAGTGAAAAGATCTTGTGATCGGGGCCTGACCATGCAGGAGGGTGAAAGGTGTGCACTGTAAAAAGTAGATTGGAACGATGTGGTTTACAAGGGGCGACTTGGTATCTTTAGACTGTACCATTCTATGTGAATCGACCAGGGTAAACCATGAAAAGGACTGTATGGCCTGGTTGTGCATAGGGAGCTGTGGTTTCGGTGCATTACACATTACAGCTAGAGAATGGATGTGAGTGAATGCGGCCCTTCTTCGTCTGTTCCTAGCGCCACCTTGCAATATATATATATATATATATATATATATATATATATATATATATATATATATATATATATATATATATATATATATATATATATATATATATATATTGCAATTGCATGCTATTTCTTTATCATTCGGCTGATCTACTTGACACCTTGCAGACATGTTACATGGTACAGTGTTTAGAAACTATAATAAGGGGTCAAAGGTTATTGATTCTAATTCATGAGAGAATACTTAATGGAAATTAAAACGATTTATCACGAGTTAGTGACTCACATTTTCTCTGGTACAACCAGCCATCACTGGGCCTAGCCAGTGTGGTGTGTGCTGTCTGCTTGTACGATCATTCCACTTGTTCTTTACCATAAAGTTGCTAATCGTCCATTTCTTTTTTCTCCACCCAAGCTTCATCACCAGATAGTATGCCACCATAACAGGTGGTGAGGTGGGGTTCAGAGAGGAGAGGCATTATTGGAAACAATGGATATCGACTACCAATTAGTTATTAAGCAAAATATCAAAACAGTGGTAAACACATGTTGGCAAATCAAACGAAGTCTTCATATGGTGAGGTAATGTTCCATTTGGTACGACAGGGTTCCAGGTGGGAGTTCGGTAGGCTTCCAGACCAGGAAAGAGGTAAGCAAATAGGTGAGATGGAGACGTCTGTAGGAGCAGGATGCCAGGTGGTACGATGGGATGCCATGTATTGA
The DNA here is from genome assembly GCF_036320965.1 of Panulirus ornatus. Taxonomy (NCBI): domain Eukaryota; kingdom Metazoa; phylum Arthropoda; class Malacostraca; order Decapoda; family Palinuridae; genus Panulirus; species Panulirus ornatus. The sequence continues at coordinate 28,737,837 of NC_092241.1, forward strand.
GACGGGAACTGAGGCTATGGAAAAGATGTGCCCTCGTGGGTGAGTCAGCGTGTCATGTGATGAGACGGAGAGCCAGGTGGAGGAGGTAATGCCAGGTAGCAGGATAAGGTGCCAGGTAATGGGATGAGGCACTAGGTAATGTGTCATGGTGCTAGTTCATGAACAGGGTACCAGGCAAGGAGGTCAGGTGCCACAATGTGAGACAAGGTGCCAGATGATAACGTAAGGTACGAAGTAGAGAGAAGGTGTTCTGAGGGCGAGGCATAGTGTTAAGTACTACAGTAGAGCGAGGAGAAAATTTCAAGTTTTGAGGAGCAGTATCATAGGTTAGGGTAGAGTATCAAAGGCTGAGGCAGACCATTAGTAGCTAAGGCAGAGAGAGCATCATGGAGTGAGATAGAGATAAGGTGAAACAGAATCTAGTAGTGAGGTAAAGTATATGAGATGAAGAGACGAGTGTCAGTGGTGAGGCATGGTATTACAGAGTGTGACAGGCTGTCATAGCCGTGTACCAGAAGGGAAAGGTTTAAGCTTAAGGTAGCAAGGAAGGGAGCCAGGTGGTGAAGCGGGGAGCCAAGGACGTGAGTTAGGGGGTGGGGGAGATGGTGAAGCGTTGTGGCACATAATGAGAAGTGTTGACGTGGGGAGCAAGGAGGTGGTACAAGTGCCAGGTGATCTGATACTTGAGGATGTACAGTGTCATATGACAAGTAGGGAGCCAGATAATGGAGCAGGTTGCTGTATGATAAGCCAGTCAGGTACACATCATGAGGAGGAGCAATGAATAGGAACGGAAGACGGTGAATCCGGGTGGTAGGTGGTAAGAATATGCATCAGGTTGCGTGTCTGTATGTCATTTGGTGTGGCAACGTTCTACATGGCAAGAAAGAATGACCTTTGATATTACGTATTTCCTGGGAATCAGGCGATGAAGTCGACGGATAACAAACATGCTATTTCCAAGTCGAACAGCAGGCGGCCAGGGAACTACGCTCCGACTTGCTGCTGAAGTAAGTCTACGGCCGCCTGCTGCATAGAGTCACCGAAACCACCACCAAAAACCACAACACTTGACAGAATTCATCCAACCATATCGCCAGCTAGTATGGTTACTTTGAGGCAGAGAGATCAATAACCGACAGAATGGGGACGAATTATACGTTATACCTCCTCCCTCCCGATAGAAATGTATTTGGCTGCTTACGAAATGCATTTGTTTGAGGAGCGTAGTCTGGCAGGCAGCAAGTGATGCACTCGGTCAGGAAGCGGTTTCCGTAACCAACACAAGAATGTGACACCCTGAGTTTTGTCTGGGACATATTCAGGTCTTGGAAGGCTCGTTCAAGACCTGAATACGACCGAGAGAGAGAGAGAGAGAGAGAGAGAGAGAGAGAGAGAGAGAGAGAGAGAGAGAGAGAGAGAGAGAGAGAGAGAGAGAGAGAGAGAGAGAGATGGCAACAGATGGCAATATTGTTAACTACACTAGGGCTTGGAAAAATAGAAGATAGAGAGTTATAGTTCAGATTCTGAGGAAGAGGAGGTAACTAGAGTGAAATACAGGTCGAGAATGACAATAGAGACAGACAGCTACAGCTGGTGTGAGTGTTGTTATGACGGATCTGGAGAGTATGAAGTAGAGGCATCCCTGACGACACATACCATCTACCTCAGCCTGGGTTTCCTACACCTCACTCCTTCAAAGGACAGAGACCCTTTCTCTTGGTCGATCTCTCTTGACACTCCCGAACACCCATTCGTTTTGAACCTATGCCCTTAGTTATGATTTCTTTGGGCAAGAAATTGTGTTATAAGATTACTTTCTGTCAACTTGTGTGAGTACGTTGCATTATTACCTTTGTTTTCTTTTGCCTTTTGTCTCAGGTGATGAATTCTCTGGGCAAACGTATATTTGATTCATAGGAGGACATGACTTTATTACCTCCGACTTACGGAGGCGAGAAAGCCGCAGATGTTGGGCTTACTAGGTATGCCGTAGGGAGAGGGGTGGGTAGGAGAGCCAGACATGTTGAGCCTACGAGGTACAAGAAGTAGGAAGGCCAAAGGCGCCATGCCTGCGGAACGAGGAGGTAGGAAGCACACCGGTGTTGGGCCAGCGGTGTGTGGGAGGCATGACAGCCCACCGATAGGCGCTTAGGCTACAGATATGTGCACGGCGCACAGGAGATGGGAAGTTCAGAGAGGTTCAGTCTACCGTGTATCAGGGGCGGTAATGTGGTGACGATTTACTACCGGAGGGATGGTCCACAGTAGGTCCACAGTTGTGGTACTTGACGAATTTACAGTCTCCCTAACCCAGACGAGACACTAATTTCCAGTGAATAAACATCATCAATTCTAGTGATGATTGAGAAACGATGAGCGTCCGTCACCCAACATCTCGTCAGGGCTGGGAATGATTCCCTTAAAAGAATGTAAGAATACAAATTACTGAAGAAAGCCACTGTTGATCATGGACTAATCTATCCAACTCCCGAAACTTTCCAACGTGATAGGATCTCCCTGCGCTCTCCCTGCCCCGTCTCCACGCTAATAGCGTTAAACTACTCATGTCTTTATTGAAAATGAACTCCCGTGTATCTTTTCATAAATACGGGTTATCAAACTGGCATAGTGTTTCCCCGTTTTACAGCTGATCTAACGTATACATATATAGATAATTTTTTTTCTAGGAAGACCTTCAGCATCTGCTATGGTAGATGGGGCGGGAGGAAAGCGCTGCTAGAGTTGGGTACAGACCCGAGAGAGCTGTAGGAGCACGGACACAAAGGGATAAATTCATCTTTATGAGCCAGTGCTGGAGGCGTTGGGAACGAGTTTGAAGTAAAATAGAATATCACTGCAACTTGCTTATTACTGCTTCTGTGGAAAATTAGCCTGTGAACTGAAGCATATCGCAGTTTTTATCAGGACTTTTGCCTTTAGGTAAAACTCAAAGCCAATTAACAGGTAATAGAATATTTCTTGCTGATAAATGTTTCCTTTGTAGAACACAGGCTGGTCTGAAAAAAAGAAAAAGGTCATATACAGTTGTCCTGGCAGCCTGAATTTTTGATGTAACGTCATCAGGTACTCCTGTATTGCTTGACATAGTCTCCTGTACTCTCGTCAACAAACGTCCAATTAGAAAAAATAAAACAATGTTGTAACTCCCCCGTGATGATAGAGATGATGCAGCCCATATCGTTAAGGAAAGTCCTTTATCTATCTCTTTTTTTCTTTCCTTGAGATACCTCCAAGGAATAACAAAGTAATATATGACGAATTATCATATCATCTCTATAGGTACGAAAGAGGATTGACGTCAATTATTGGATTTCTATGTTGGGGAGAAATGCTGGTTATTGACATGTAAGGTAAGGGCAGGTGAATTCCCTACCTTTATGGAGTGGGGTTAGATGGTGAGTGTAATAAGTGAGAGTGTCATGTGGGATATATGAATCATACAGAAACAATAGGGTAAACGTTGATTACTGGCGTGCCAACAAGAGAGCTCTTAACAGTTTTCCATATGAAGAACTGCTTATCACTGATGTGTAGAATAATACGATTGTATTCATGAATATATCGGGATAACATTAGCTATTCAGTGCGAAGAGAGGGAAGATAACTCCTCAATTCCTGGATGAAAAACAGTGGGTATCAGTGTGTCATGAAGAGCAGCAGAGTTTCAGCTAATAAAACAAAACGAAGTACATTCATCATATAAGGAAATGACTGGTATAGTATTCCTTGTTTTCTATATCATACACGTCTCACATGGGATTGATTTTTTTTTACACAAAATTTCTGAACGTCTTGAGATACATTTCGGTGGAAAATATATAAGATGATTCGTCTATTTAATCATTAAACAGGTCAGAATATTAGTATAGGAATGCCAAAGCCCTTGGGGAACCTGGCATGGGACTGACTCTCAGTTCCAAGTGTAATTAAGTCAGGAAGGAGGACAGAGCTGTACTGTTTTCTCTTGTGCGGCACATAAAGAAAACGCAACAGATCTCCTGAAGAGCTTCGAAGCTCTCTACGTCAACAAGGAGAGTCCTTCATTCATACAAGCAGACGGTATGAGGTACTGGGAAGGCTAAACTGCGGATGGTTGTCTGTAGCGATGTACCTATTGTCAGTATGTCTTCTCAGCTGGCTCACTGAGGGAAGTCATTCTCGGAAGAATGTCAGAATGTCCTGCCCTAGGACGTGTGGCCTCAGCTCTACCACTGGGTAATGACTGCTACACTGGGAGTAAACAAGTCTTATATATATATATATATATATATATATATATATATATATATATATATATATATATATATATATATATATATATATATATATATATTTATATATATATATATATATATATATATATATATATATATATATATATATATATATATATATATATATATATATATATATATATATATATATTTCTTTCAAACTATTCGCCATTTCCCGCATTAGCGAGGTAGCGTTAAGAACAGAGGACTGGGCCATTGAGGGAATACCCTCACCTGGCCCTATTCTCTGTTCCTTCTTTTGGAAAATTAAAAAAAAACGAGAAGGGAGGATTTCCAGCCCCCCGCTCCCTCCCCTTTTAGTCGCCTTCTACGACACGCAGGGAATACGTGGGAAGTATTCTTTCTCCCCTATCCCCAGGGAATATATATATATATATATATATATATATATATATATATATATATATATATATATATATATATATATATATATATATTCTGAAGGTGTCTTTCATAGGTATTTCGTTTTTTTCAATTCAAATTATTTTTCTAGTCATTCGTTATAAAGAGATATTCTTTTCTATTCCCTTTTATTTTCTCTTTCATTTGGGCGTTTAGATATCAAGTAATCAAGAGTAGAATGATGTTTTATCAGACTGCAGTGCATATATAATCTGACAAATGATGTTTCAGGGCTTTTCAAATATTTTCTACACCTTTCCACTTTTTATTTACCAATGATACTTATTCACACCAATTACCTTCAATCATCTTTATCAAAGATGAGTAATTTTGTATTTGATATATGATAATACACACAGTAAGAACGTTCTTACAATACATCCACCTTGCTGGCGATCAGTAAAGTAACGTGTGTTGTATAATGGCTTTATGTTCTATAACAATAAATGGTTGTAGACTTGTCATGACTCCAGGATTTTTCTACGCCTTTACTATATGTTTGAAAATCTGCATTTACGATAATGAATTATATGTCAGGTAGGAGGGCGATACGTTTTCTGTAGGTTGGGAAGAGATATATAGAGAGCATGGTGGAATGAATATGCGAGAACGTTACAGGAAAAAAAGAGTTTGAGACGAAAAGCTAAATATGCCAGACAACAATGGTGACTGGAAAGTTAAGAGGAAGATGTACAGTATATAAATAAAAGAAAAGCAAAGGAGAATCTCAGAAGAAAGATATGTTGGAATTCAAGAGGATGGTTTGTATGAATGAAACAAAAGAAAATAAAGATCTAAGAAAAAAATATCTGAAGATAAAACACATACCAATCATTTCTGGAAGAAGGTGAATAAGAGTATAGGAAGGTATATGTAAGGAGAGGATGAATTAACATCTGGGAGAAACCCACTGAAAAGGGATGTAGTTTGTATGAGATGGAGATGACATGTTAAATATCTCATAGAAAATGCTGAGGAAAGAGACGACTCCATTTCTGAGGCACGGTAGACAGATAAGGAGTGAGGGAAATGGGTATATGGAAGGGCAGACGTAACAAAGCAGGAGGTAAGAACTATAAAACTCTTAAGAGTGGGAAAACTGGGGTTTAGATGAAGTGGCGAGAAGTGGAGAAGAACAGAGATGACACTGCAGTGGAGCGTTTATGGAAAGTGTGTACGGAAGCGTAGTAAAGTGGTGAGGTGGCTGATGACAGGACGAAGGCATAATTTCTCCACTGTCGAAAGGGAAGGAGAGTAAAAGGATAAGTCAACCTATATTAGCGTAGAACAAGTTGAGTTTACGAAATGAAATGGGTACGTAAATACGAGCTTCTTATTTAGACAAGCAATGGAGAAAGGTACAGAGAAAAAAATAAGTGTATGAGGCATTCATAGATTTAGAAAAGACATAACAAAGTGAGGAGGAAAGCACTCTGAGAAAGCTTTGCTCTGTGAGATGTGCACGGAAGCCTTTCACATGTCTTCAAGAGATTAATAATGAAGGTAAGGTCGTACATGTGTGTGAGGGTTAGAGGTGGTATGAGATAAATGTAGGAGTGCTTAGAGATAGTGTGATATCATGGTTGTTCAATCTTCTTTTTTTTTTTTTTCTATGGATGGAGCATTTCGTGAGATGAGAACGAGGTGGGGTGATTGTGGTGTGTTAATTATTCATGGAGAAAAAGAAAGGACGTTGCTTCAATTGTTTTATGCAGATGATGCTATGCTGTTAGTCAGATAAGAGAAACTTCGGAATGGTGAGCCTGTTCGACAGTTATAAGAAAGAGGAGGATACTGAAAAAGAGTGAAATAATATAAACAGCCTAGTTTTGGAAAGGGAAGGTAAGTTAGTCTATAACTTTACTTTGCGTAATGAGGACTTGGGCATCGTGGATGAATTAATATGTTAGGGAGTAGAGTTTCGTAACCTTGATAACGGCAAAGCCAGACTTGAAAGTTCTACAGTCTCAGGCTAGACATGGTGAGTAATGGAGGAACCTTGGAAGAAGGTGACATCCAGAAATGTATACCAGGCTTGGAGAGGCGCGACAAGTCTTCATGGAAACAGGAAGGGCAATATATGCAATTGCTTGAAAAATGAGGCATCCACGAAAAAAAGGGGGGGTCTTGTTAAACAGGTGTTGCTGGAAGGGCTGATAAACGAGTGTAAGATACATCATAGCATGATGGACTGCTTGTAATGCGAGGGTTCGAAGTACTAGATGAGCGAGCGATGAAGAGTTACACAGTGACCAGTCCTATGACTAACACCCTTTTGTACCAAATGCTCTCGAGAAATCTGGCCTCCACAGTAACGCGCTGGTGGGTTTTGGAGGCGCTACTCGTTATTATGACCGCTGACGCAGCGTTAAGTCTGGTCTTTCTGTATAATTCAGTGGTGGAGGTTAAGAGGGTGTTAGTTGCTGCCACACTGCTGCATCTGCTGACTCCTTTATGTTATTTGTGCAGGTTCCGGAGGTGGTAGTTGGTACTGACGATAGTTGCCGCAGTGTTAATTGGCTCCTGTCTTGTCACAGGTGCAGGTTAAGAAGGTGCTCGTAGTAACTTACTTCTGTCGGCTCTGGGAGGTGTTAGTTGTATAGCCCAGGGTGCTGCCACTGTGTACAGTTGGTCCCTGTTGTAATTCTTTATTGTATGCATCGTAGACGTCACATATATTCCAGGTTGGTGGTATGGTATTATTTGCTGGCTTAGCAGTATGCTAACGATGTTCTTCGTCATCTCAGACCTTAACTACGACGGTAAGTGTTCGTGCCTGAGTGCAAACTATCATTGCCAAACTATTTCACACCCAGTGAACCTGGCAGTTAGGTTAGGTAGTACGTTTCTTTAAGGAACTAGTAATCATATCCGTTCTCCTTTTCTGAACAAGCAATATAAGAATCCTACTAAAATGCCCCCAGATGAACGAATACCTAAACGTATGGAAACAAGATAGATTTATATATGAAAAAGAAATATATGAAAAATCCATCTATATACCTTATCTTTTAGCTGGTCGTCGTTTGAAGGTTCGTCTATCCGCTACAGCTGAAAAGTGGTGGAAAAAAAGAATATATGTATGGATGGACACCATGCAATATATTTGCATAATGCCTTCCCTATCTCGTTTGCATACATTTTGGCATCTGTATTTTACATCCTGTTTTTTATTGTTTTTTTAATTTCTTGCCCCCATTCTCTTTAGATATATTACTGTCTTGACACTGCGGTTGACTGTATGTCCACTGACCACACAGATAAATCTATCAGCTCATTTATTCAGGCACTTGGAATAACAGATCTACATCATTTCCAAGAGGTTAACAGTGGCGTATCATAACAGTATAAGCAAATCCTATGAAATTAATTTATTTCATATAATACAAGATATCATGGATAGGATGAACCTATTTGAGTTTAGATATTCCTATAATGATGTACGACCAGTTTGTGGTGTGTCGTCAGCCGTAGCTGCATGTGGATAGCATCAGATGTTTGGCATTACAGGATCACTCTGCACTGACCAGAATCTGTCGTTGGATGGAGCAGTTGGTTCTTCTTGGAGATGCTTATTTTGATTTAGTCAACATTGTAAGAATAAGCATTACTAATGCATGTAAAGTGAACTTGATTTTCGCTTGGAACAATGGAGAGAGAGAGAGAGAGAGAGAGTTCCTGTCAAGAGGTACATTGGGTCGTACATGTACATGCTGTACATTTTGTATGTACGTTTCAATGTTTCAACGATGCTCTCTTTCGACGGTTTCAGCCATGTTTGCTGAGGTTTTGAAAGCTGTTTTGTATCACGCTAATGGCGTGGTTGAGCCAGTCTATCGAATCTATCATGACGTTACTGATTGATTCAAACATCAAATGCTCAAAAACCTATGTTGTTGTGCATATAATCCTAACCTGGTGTATGTCTGGTTGTACTCCGAAGTTCTCTCTCGTCACTTTATCACCGTCGTACCACGACAGAGAGCTGGCCGCACCTCCCACCCTTTCCTCCTCTCCGTCGTGTCCCTCATTAGACCTCTCACCCTCGGCGTGTACTAAGTCACATTATGCTGTCTCTCATTTCAATTAAGAATGTCTAACAATCAGTCATGGCGGTGGGCTTGCAGGTGTCTGGGTGGGCTGTGAATCAGGGAGCTGCAGACTCACTGACTGACCCCTTGAGGGCAACGCAAGTTTTCACTAGCAGGAAGCCTCTCAAGTCGCCAGACATTTGTGTGTCGTCCATGGACACGTCCCTCTCAGCTCGAGGCTGCCGCATCACACCACCGCTTGTCCATGGAGGAAATGTTCCACCGCTTTGTGTCCTGAATCGTTTTTATTCCTGTGAGCCACAGAGAGATGCTGGTATTACATCACTGAGGTTTTGGCAGTGGTGTGTTGAAAGCATCAGGCGTAATTAAAGATCGGGACGTAGCTTTATCTTGTGTTGGACCGACCTCCCAGATCCTGAGGGTGCAGTTAATCACTGGCATGACAGCATTGACCATCACTATTAAGAACCCAATCCGAGTGGCAAATATACGATCGCTATAAGATTTTGAGCACTCATTAGCTCGCTTATGCGAGATAATAGACAGAAAAAAAAGAGAAAAAAAAGGTTAGCGGTCATGTAGTTTGTCACTTAGCTACTTTCTAAAACACTGTCGTACGAGGACGCATGTTCGCTTCCTGCTTGTGTCCATTCCTTAGCATCACAGGTGATTACAAAGTAGCAAGAATAATACAATCGTTTATAATTACTCAGCCCAGAGTTCCAATTAATCAGTAGCTATTTCCTGCAAGAGAAGGACGGCTTCAGATTGTCGTGAGGGAAGACTTATATGACGATGGTGGTCTGTGATGCGTGGACGGAGGTACTGGGAGGAGCATTGCTTCACCTCAGGGAGCTTGACCCACATCATTATAGTCTCCCTCTCCTCAAACAAACCGTCATTTATTAACTCATACAGATGTCGTGCCATGCGTGCATACCACACACACACACACACACACACACACACACACACACACACACACACATACAAACACACACAGGTACACACAATCCCCAAACGCTTCGGATCCCAAAACAGTACACGAAGATTAATGGTTTCCTGCATCACTTTTGGAGAGAACATTTGGAAGCAATGAGGTACGGGTATGAAGTTACCAGTTTATCACATATAACCCCAGGCTTAACCCACCTCCATATATACCCATTGACTTAGGTCTGCACTGCCTTACTCCGCCACAGTGAATCTGTGGGTCGAAAAGCCATCAACCGACCCGCTCGTGTATCCATTACTTAACTAAATACACGTGCAACCTTGAGCTTCAATCCCTCCTGCCGACCAGCGTACATTGGGTCGACCCAAACTCCCTTTGGACGCATTGGTGGCACCCACTCATTCACACCAGCACTTCCTGACTCCTGCATATTGTACCTGAGGGCACTCATGCCACCAGCCAATCCATTCACGTGAGCACTACTCACCTCCTTTGCGGTACACTGCGGGGCGGAGACCTATCCACCGACCCACTCAGGCCGTCGCTACCCGCTTCCCACACAATATCCTAGTGAGCTCCCAGCTTTCTTGCGACCCACTTAACTCCAGTATTACTTGACTCCCTGGCGGGCTCCAACTGACTCACAGTGACCCCCCCACATGCTTGTACTGCTATATCATTTTGTTGGTCTGAGATTTTCAAAGATTTTCACTATCGATACTTCAAAGGCGACTTTTTCATGCGAACTGTTACACACACACACACACACACACACACACACACACACACACACACGATGACGTGATAATCTACCTATGGTTGAGGAGGATTCGAAGCCAGTCCTACCGTGTGGCAGGCGGGTACACTCTCCATTGGATCACATGGCGATAAAAACTCCATCTCATTCCTCCTGGTCCAATGGGTAGCGCACCGGTCTCCCACGTGGTAGGACTGGGTTCGAATCCTCCTCGCCCATACGTAAATCGTTGTTACCTATTCCATGTGTTTAGTATATATCAAAGCTATATATATATATATGTATGTATATATATATATATATATATATATATATAGGCCACGTTGAGCTTAAAACACCAACTTCTCCGTTACTACTCGCTGATTCAAGGATCACCAATAGAATTGTTGAATAAGATAACATAACAAGCACTACAGGCTCTCTGGCAAGATTTCTTTAGCTTGTGCATAGGCTTTGGTGAGGGGTAACCCTTAATATGGCTTTGAAATCTATCTACTCACAACTCGAAATTTCTATACAGTCATCACTCATTTACCTTAGGTCTGCACAGCTTATTTCAAACGTTTGACATCTAATATAAGATTAGTTAAGAACTTGTATTGTCTAAATTTGTGCAATATGAGGCAATGTGTGGTGAAGAACTGACTCAGCAGCTACCAGTACCTGGAAGTAGCATATTTTTCGCTCATTAAAAGCTGGTGTAAAGTCTCGTGTCAACCCGTACACTCTCAGGTAAAAACGTTGCCTATACCCTGATAGGAAGTGAAAACCCCATGTTACAAGTTGAGGGGTTGAGTGATATCCTATTGTACCCACAGGAGAAAAACTGCCCTCTTTTTCTTCGTATTGCCTTGGGTGAGACACCGTTCTAGGATACACAAGATGGACCATTTGCTGTTGAACATTTTTCCAGGCAATAGTTGTTCCAGGCAAGAAAGTCTTTGTCACTGTGATTTGAATTAAGATATTAACACTAAGTTAGCCCACTCCTTTTTGTGGCCACGCATGACAAGAGCGCAGATTATGGCACAAGAAACTTCGTGTCTCTTCATAGATCTAGCAATCGTAGGTTTGAATAGTCTTCTGGCTCTAGCGAACCCATTTTCCGCGAAGTTGATGATTGCTATGGGTCAGGGAAGTAAGTTTCCATTGACCTGTAACCTCTCTCTACATCTCGAGTATGTAAAACTCAAACGTTAACACTATAACTCCCTGGTATTATGCATGGAGTGGTTAAACGCATCAGTTCCTACTCTCCGTATGACTGGTGCTATCGCCGGGACGATAATTGACTGGTGAGGATATTGGCAGAGGAAGTAAATTCCCTTATTGACATAGGTGGGCCAAGGCCACAGACAAGACATACCTGGCAACCCGGAGGAAACCAGGGCTGCTCAACTGCCGGACCGAGGCGAGGGCTTTGGTACGTCCCGAGCTTCTCCCTGCTCTGTACACTAACTCGCTCATAAGAAACAAAAGCTAAGGACGGTTTTCTTTCACAGCACGTCTCTACAATTAACAGCATTTTTATAAAATTATCTCTTCTTTTAGCTTATCTATAATAATCTTTCCATTTATTTTGAGATCCCACATTAGTCTGAAATACATTTGTATTGCGTCCTTTATCTATTTTCACTTCGTTATCTTACAATGAAGCCTTTTACATCCGGACCTTTTGTCACATCGGAATTTTGTATGACTGGACCTTTACTCGTAGCGAAGTATTATCCCTGCAGAAGGCCGTGTAGGACAATATGGAGTTGCTGTTGTTCTGATGAAAACATATCCTGGCAGCATGTTGCGTATTCCCTCTTTCAGGTTATTACATGATGAACGTAGTCAACTTTTCTTATTTTTTTCACTGCGTTCCGCATTCATCATTCTTATGCAACTGGTGGAAACCGGGTTATATGTTACTGTCAAAAATATCGTCCTATTTTGCGATATGATCGTCAAATTATCGGAGAAAAGTTGAGAGGTAAACGTCTGTTCCTCCTACAAGAATCTGTGTCAGTGTATCCTGGGTTATGAAGCAATGACATCTGCAAACGCGAATAATACAGTTTAGTAGTGTATCCTAAGAATGAAACATGAGCTTCAGCAAGCTCGGATACTATGGTTATGACTGATCACATGCTAATAAGACGCATTGGGCCTTCCAGGCATGCTGGGTTATCACGATTAGAGGTCATAACAAGTCAATGAATCATGTCTGATTTGTATATGTAGTAAAAAAAATTTTACCACAAAGATATCGAGAACATCGGCGGTGTTTACGAATGTCATTTCTTTCCCATTTTCCAGTTTCCTTGACCTGCATTTATTTGACATTTTCTTTAGATCCTTTTTCCCTCCACTTTTATTTCATTTTCGCAAAACACTCGTCACTTCACTTGAATACTATTCTCCTGACCACTCCCTTCCATCGTGAACAGTCTGCTCTCGACCTCGATCGAGATATGATCAAGATATGATCGAGATATGATCGAGATATAATCGAGATATGATCGAGATATGATCGAGATATAATCGAGATATAAAGATCGAGTATAACTCTGACTCCTCTGCCCCTGACCACCCCGGGTGCGGATCAATCAGCTCGCGATCACCCTGTCTCTGATCAGATTGCTTCTCGTAAACTCTGGTACTAACCATTCTACCAATGACTATCCTCTCCACTGTACCCTTGACCACTGTATTTCATACTAATTTGCTTCTTACAGTTCTCTTCCTGATCGGGTCGCTCCAAACTGCACTCATCACTCAACTCTCCTGTTTCTAATCATTTACTTCGACAGCTCTTTTTTTAAGTGTTGACTCTGTTCGTACTTGCTGTTGGCCACATAAACGACCTCTGACGATTTTTTTAAAGTAATCTGCTCCTAACAATTCAAGTCCTGTAGTCTCTCCTTCTGACCCCGTTGCTCTTGTTTTGTGAACTCATGAGCTTTGCTCACAATTCCTCTGTTCGTAACCTTTGTGATTTTGAGCACCCAGCTCTCGAACGCTATCCACAGCAGCTTTTTACTGACCACTTCCCTCCCAATTACCTCGCATCTGACAGCTGCTCTTAATCGCCCTGTACTTGAACACTGCTACCGACTACTTTGCTCTCAGCCACTTTGTTTCTGACCAATTTCCACTTTGCCATTCTGTTTCTAATCACTTTGGTCCAAATCACGTTCCTTGTAACCATTTTGTCGTGACTAATATGCTCCTGAACACTTTGATCCTCGTCATTTTGCTTCTAAACACCTCACAGAACCAATCTGATTGCCAGATTACATTTAATTTTCCTTACTATTCCATATCCTTTCATCATCGTTATTTTTCTCTTGCTTTCTTCACCTCATCGTCCATCTTCTTGCATTTCGCTTTTCCCAACCCTAAGGCTTTCTGCTATTATGACTCTCATCCAATGGGTAAGTTCGCCATAGTCTTCCAGTCTCATTGTTATCTGGCTTTCCCCTTTCCTGCTTCTTATCCTTTCTTCGTCTGGCCTCTCCCTCTGCGTACGCAGGTATAATAAGATGTGGTTTATTCTCAGTCAACTTCTTCCTATCTCACCATTTCATCACGATGCTCCTCATTACGAAAGCAGATCTTAGCATATTCATCAGTCCATTCATCACATCCTTTCTCTGATCTATCAACATTGCCTTCAGCAATTACTCCATAAATCCGTCAGAAAAGTATTAGCCTGTACAGTTATTTCTACTATTTATATTTACGTGGTGCGGTCAATTGGCCAGTAAAGATTTCAAAGGTTTTTTCTTCTCTGCCACGCCAGTCAGTATGTGAATAATGAAATCCAGGTAGATATTGCATCATACTCTTAAACGTAAAATGAGGGTGATATGCAAGTGAAGATATTTGAAAAGGGAAAGGATACCTGTTTTCTTTAGACATGCAGCGCAGATTTGATATGATACAAAGAATAAATACAAGCGCGTGCAGGTGATAGTAATTGGCACTTTTGTGAAAAAAGCACTCAGAAGTAAATGTCACAAAAGTCACAGACGTATATACACATATATGCACCATTGGACACCTTCCTCTCTCTCTCAGTCAGTGGTGATGAAGGTGTGTGTGTGTGTGTGTGTGTGTGTGTGTAAGTGGGGGGGTTACGTCAACAACCACGCAGCAGACGGTAACGAAAAGCTTGATCGTCTATGAGGGAATGGCTTTAGCATGGACAGGCTGTCAAGCACCTTCACCACACGAACTGATCTAATTACGGAGTCCGAGGAAATGACCTGTTCGTGGAGGATTTCCTCCGTCGTCTCTACTCATTATAAGATTACACACGTTAGGTCTGCGGCTGCTGGAACCTCCACAGTGATAAGTCGCTGCCATGAATTATTCTAAGTTCTTGTTAAACTCCTCCCCTCTGCCCCAGGACCGAGCGGTGAAACTCTCTTACCACCAGATCGCACAGAAGATTTTTGTATATTCTTACTTTTCATAACTATTATTGATAAGAGAATCATATTAGTATTATATTTTGCGCATGCTTGATGCATTGAAAACCTTAGCACTGTTTTCGATATATTTCGATATTGTTCATAGTTATTCTTTTTTTTTTTTTGCCTTATATGTATTAGTTATGAAAAGATCTTGACACTCAAGTTACCGTATGAAATATAATCATAAACACTTATAGAACATTAATTTGCTCTCAAAACTTATCAAAGATGTGATTATCATTCCCATATCCAAAGAGTGATAAAAACCATTTTCTAGTGGTTCTTTCTTGATAATGAGTCAGTTTTTACATGGTTGTAACTCGTCTTCTAGAAGTGAAATATATAGGTCTCTATGTATTCACATATTTGAGACCCAAGTCTGAGGTGCTTTATCATCACAGGAACTCTATACAAAGAGGATATCTCGTTGTTTCTGGTGCCTTGAAAGTCCAATGATGGCTATTTGATGTACGTACGTAGCGCATCACGTCACACGAAACAAAATCTTGAGAAAGTACTTGCTGCCCCACCGGTAGTAATCCCCTGCTGCATTGATCATCGCTACCGCCCAACCACAACATTGTGGAGAATCTTCAGGAGTTTCCCCACATAGCCTTTTCTAAATGTAGGTTCCATATCACGACCGCAAAATCTGTGTTGACCGTGAACAACGAGCCAACTTTATTGTATGTATTTTGCTATTACGAAGCGGGAACCATCATATACCATCAAATAGATCCATCTAGGTTTACGAATTCATTGATAGCTTTGATGATACTCCTCCCATGCTTAAACATGGCTGGAATGTGAGCCTTTTCAGAAAAGAATAGGAGCATTGAAATAATTGCCTTCACAGATACTGTCATTATTTTTTCTCACATACTCACTGACGTACTGTACTCTGGATCTTTGCTCCCTTTTCCACCATGTGCCTTACTTCAGATCCTCATAGCTTCCTCCTTTCCGACGTTCCATCCCGCGTACTTCGAGCAATCCACGTTCTGTAGATCATCCTCATTCAAACTCACATTGAAATAGTCTCGTCTAATCCCTGTCATATCTCAGTATCTTAATTTCATTCCCATTAGGTTTCAGTTTTATTTTATGACACTCTATCCTAGCCTCTGCTGCCAGCCTTCGAGTTTCACTTAGGTGTCTCGCACCGAGGATATGTTAAATACATAACGGCCTCACTCCTATCTCCGTCATATTGCACACTAAGATCCTGACGCTCACTTACCAACTTGTCCAAAAGCAGTTTAAGCAGCCATGGCAACATCACTTAACCTTGATGCAGACACGCCTTCACGGTGAACCTCACACACTCTACCCTTCCTACTCGTATAAATGCCCTACTTTTCCGGTGAAAAACTCACTTCGCCTTGCAATTTCTCATTTATCCTGCAATTCGTCTCTGTCAAACATTTCATACGCTTTCTCCGAGTCTAAAAAGACTTCTTTATATAGATAGATATATCAGTCGACGTGGCATAGGGAAATGCATCTCTCAATCGTGGGGATCTTGGAAGAAAAGTGAAGAATATATCTAAAAAAGAATGTAGACGCTGATTTGAGCCCCTCCGATGTCAGTAGCCTTTTGTCAGTAACTTTTTAAAGATGGAAGGCTAAAGGAAGAAGAAGAGTGACAGACAGACGAAATAAAGAAGTGACTCTTACAGTTTCACTGTTCGAGGAGACAAGAAGGTATCATAGTCGTCAATCACTGTATGGTTAGTGTCGACACAGAAATTATGATAACCAGCAGCTAGGTGCATATCGTGGGTCTAGTAAGCCCCCGTGGCTGAGACACAAGCAGATAACTCATGATAGTGGCCAAAATACTACCAGTAGAAGACAACAACATCACGGCTGGTGGAAAAGTCTTTAGAGAGGGAATACCTTGTCAGAATGATAATTTAGGCACCTTTAAAGGTACCTAGTGTTAGGGAGGTAAATTTTTGGTATTCATTATGTGACAGATCCATGACAGAGTGTGGGATATGGTTATGCCCATTATATGTTATTTCAGAGATGTATTTTGGATGTTAAATTTGAAAGTATGAAACGAATAAAACTGAAAGAGGAAGACTGCATATCCCTATTACAGAGTCTAAATTAAGAGAGGATACATTTTCAGCGCGAGAAAAAGAGACTATTGGAACGCGTGAGAGTAAATAAGTTTAAAGGTTAAAGATAATTATGTTTATACAGGGAAGAAAGAGGGTAGACTTTGGATTAAAACCTTGAGGGACACCAGCGTCTAGAAGATAAGTGGTACAGGTAGCGCCCCATCACTAATTACCACGACGGAACGACTGGAAAACATGGGAAGCATTAGGGAATACAGAGAAACAGAAAACCAAAAGGAAGTGAGTTTAGAGAACAAAGCTTTACGTCATATATGTGTCATCGCCCGTTGAAGCAGGAGAGTACAGACTCGTCGAGGATCTTCTCATTCCAAAGGTGTCCATCTTTTTCCTCCTACTTGAAGTAGTGCCACCCTGGAGCTGCAAGGGCTCGAGGAAAAGGTGTCCTAGAGTAACACCATGACACTTTCAAAAGAGGGATCCTAGGGCAATCATAGATAAATAGATGAATATTATGTAATATATAGATATGCATTCATACATGATGGCAAAGCGAGCACTTTCAGAGACGCGGGAAGACGTGTTCCAGAGATTATTGTCCTGAAGTAAGAGAAAGGTAACACTTGTGCAAAGCCATTACACACCAGAGGGGGAGGGAGACGTAACCACGAGATTCATAGCCTCAGTCTATCTTGCGCCCATCGTTTAGGTCGAGATAAACGAGACATAAAGAAGAGATGGCCTTCATGCTTCAGACAGATAATGTGTGAGACAGATAATCGCTGTCGTGGGACTGGACTATGTGCATTCGCTGCTGTCCTCCTCTGGTTACACTCCGTTTATTGATTATTTGAGCATGACCAACGTTCTTAGAAATATCGTGTGTGTGTGTGTGTGTGTGTGTGTGTGTGTGTGTGTGTGTGTGTGTGTGTGTGATGATAACTTGTAATGATTCCGACGACTTATCTATTACGTGCAAAGGTATCAAGCTGTTATTTGGGTCTCTTATGAGGAAAGTTCATACATCTGTAGTATGTTTTAAAGAACTGAATTTAAACATCGTAAACACATTTGAATTCCTAAATTCCGAGAGGTCGCGTTTGCCAAATGGCTCAAAATACGTAGCTAATTTTCACGAAATCAAGGAAAAGGCTGTCTTACAACACAATCAATTTCGTTCTTCGGGCTTTACCTAATTACTTTGTTGTAGGAATTCCTTGTTGTAATGGTGAGCGTTCCTGACCGTGACGCATTTATGGGCCGCTCAGGGTCGAGCGCAGAAGTTCCAATCCTCGTTGTGGCGGTCGGACTACAGTAAACTCAGCCGTTCATCCAACCCTCGGGGTTGGTCGATAAAATGGATACCTTGCTTAAGCTAGGTCATATATATATATATATATATATATATATATATATATATATATATATATATATATATATATATATATATATATATATCATACAAAGCTCCATCAGCCAGGATCGAACCTGGGACCCCTTGTGCAAGAGGCAGGCATGCTAACCGCTAGGCTAAGGGACTGTATTATAGGAAACAACTATTCGAAATACTAAGTACTCGAATACCCTTCGTCTCACTATGGTGAGCAACGGGGTCTATTTCAAATAGTTGTTTCCTATAATACAGTCCCTTAGCCTAGCGGTTAGCATGCCTGCCTCTTGCACAAGGGGTCCCAGGTTCGATCCTGGCTGATGGAGCTTTGTATGTTCTATGTAGGTGCGCGTTCATATACACTTTATTCGTATATATATATATATATATATATATATATATATATATATATATATATATATATATATATATATATATATATATTTTATTTTGCTTTGTCGCTGTCTCCCGCGTTAGCGAGGTAGCGCAAGGAAACAGACGAAAGAATGGCCCAACCCGCCCACTTACACATGTATATACATACACGTCCACACACGCAAATATACATATCTATACATCTCAATGTACACATATATATACACACACAGACATATACATATATACACATGTACATAATTCATACTGTCTGCCTTTATTTGTTCCCATCGCCACCTCGCCACACATGGAATAACAACCCCCTCCCCTCTCATGTGTGCGAGGTAGCACTAGGAAAAGACACCAAAGGCCCCATTCGTTCACACTCAGTCTCTAGCTGTCATGTAATAATGCACCGAAACCACAGCTCCCTTTCCACATCCAGGCCCCGCAGAACTTTCCATGGTTTATCCCAGACGCTTCACATGCCCTGGTTCAATCCATTGATGGCACGTCGACCCCGGTATACCACATAGTTCCAATTCACTCTATTCCTTGCACGCCTTTCACCCTCCTGCATGTTCAGGCCCCGATCACTCAAAATCTTTTTCACTCCATCTTTCCACCTCCAATTTGGTCTCCCACTTCTCCTCGTTCTCTCCACCTCTGACACATGTATCCTCTTGGTCAATCTTTCCTCGCTCATTCTCTCCATGTGACCAAACCATATCAAAACACCCTTTTCTGCTCTCTCAACCACACTCTTTTTATTTCCACACATCTCTCTTACCCTTACATTACTTACTCGATCAAACCACCTCACACCACATATTGTCCTCAAACATCTCATTTCCAGCACATCCATCCTCCTGCGCACAACTCTATCTATAGCCCACGCCTCGCAACCTTACAACATTGTTGGAACCACTATTCCTTCAAACATACCCATTTTTGCTTTCTGAGATAATGTTCTCGACTTCCAAACATTCTTCAAGGCTCCCAGAATTTTCGGCCCCTCCCCCACCCTATGATTCACTTCCGCTTCCATGGTTCCATCCGCTGCCAGATCCATTCCCAGATATCTAAAACATTTACTTCCTCCAATTTTCTCCATTCAAACTTACCTCCTAATTGACTTGACCCTCAACCCTACTGTACCTAATAACCTTGCTCTTATTCACATTTACTCTTAACTTTCTTGTTTCACACACTTTACCAAACTCAGTCACCAGCTTCTGCAGTTTCTTACATGAATCAGCCACCAGCGCTGTATCATCAGCGAACAACAACTGACTCACTTCCCAAGCTCTCTCATCCACAACAGACTGCATACTTGCCCCTCTTTCCAAAACTCTTGCATTCACCTCCCTAACAATCCCATCCATAAACAAATTAAACAACCATGGAGACATCACACACCCCTGCCGCAAACCTGCATTCACTGAGAACCAATCACTTTCCTCTCTTCCTACACATACACATGCCTTACATCCTCGATAAAAACTTTTCACTGCTTCTAACAACTTGCCTCCCACACCATATATTCTTATCTGTATATATATATATATATATATATATATATATATATATATATATATATATATATATATATATATATATATATATATATATACACTCCCCTCCTTGTATCTTAACTTTCTAAATGAGGAAACAGAAGAAGAAGTCACGCGGGGAGTGCTCATCCTCCGCGAAGGCTCACATTGGGGTGTCTAACGGTGTGTGGATGTAACCAAGATGAGAAAAAAGGAGAGATAGGTAGTATGTTTGAGGGAAGGAACCTGGATGTTTTGGCTCTGAGTGAAAGGAAGCTAAAGGGTAAAGGTGAAGAGTGGTTTGGGAATGTTTTATACTTTATACTTAAATTAATCATGGAAAATATATCATAAAGCTGTCAGTTGTCGATGGATGCCCAGTAAATACGATACAAATGATCAGATAGTAGTTGAAAACTGTCTTTATTTAACAGCATAATTAAAAGTAATATTGACAACTAAATGATATTCTAATGCCAGATTTGTATGCAGCTTGCAAAATTCTCCTGATAATGAGGTTTTGAAGAAAATCTATTTGTTGAAATAAGATTTTTACCCTCAAAAATTTTTTATCTCGGAATTAAAACACACAATATTAAAACACTTAATTACTTCAATCAATAGTGGAAAATATATCATAATGCTGTCAGTTACCGATATATATACACTAAATACGATGCAAATGATAAGATAATCCTTTAAAATTTTCCTGATTTAAGAGCGTAATTAAAGGTCATAACGACGCTAAATCGAAATTTTCAGACTATATTTGTATTGCATGAAAAGTACTATTAATGATGAGGCTTTGAAGGAAATCTATTTTTTGTTAAGAAAATGGCAAAAATGACAGGTAATAGCTCGGGGTATTTTTCACCTCAAAAATCTTTTTATTTCAAATTTTAATTATACCATATTCAGACACTTCTATGCTTGAATTAATTGTTGAAAATATATCATGATGCTGTCAGTTGTCCATGGATGCCTAGTAAATGCGATGCAAATGATAAGATAATCCTTTAAAATTTTCTTCATTCAAAAGCGTATTGAAAGGTTATAACGATGATAAAACGATATTTTAACACCGTATTGGTATTCAGCATGAAAAGTACTATTAATGATAAGGTTTTGAAGGAAATCTATTTTTCGAAGAAAAATGGCAAAAATGGCAGGTAATAGCTCAGGGTATTTTTCAGCTCAAAAACCTTTTTATTTCAAACTTGAAATATACCATAATCAAACAGTTCTATACTTGAATTAGTCGTGGAAAATATATCATAAAGCTGTCAGTTGTCGATGGATGCCCAGTAAATACGATGCAAATGATCACATAATGCTGGAAAACTGTCTCAATTTAACAGCATAATTAAAGGTAAAAAAGACGACAAAAACGTATTGCATGGCCAAATTTGTATTTAGCATGAAAAATAGCCCCAATAATGAGGTTTTGAAGGGAAAAAATTTTTCGAAGAAAAATGCCAAAACGACAGGATGTTTTTCACTGAAAAAAACTTTTTATTTCAAAATTCAAACAAACCTTATTCAAACACTTCTACACTTGAATCAATTGTGGAAAATATATCATAATGCTCTCACTTACCGATGGATGCCCATTAAATACGATGCAAATGATCAGATAATCCTTTAAAATTGTCTTCCTTTAAGAGCATAATTAAAGGTTGTAAGGATGATAAAACGATATTTTAACACTATATTTGTATTCTGCATGAAAAGTACTATTGATGATGAGGTTTTGAAGAAAAATACTTTTGAAGAAAAATGGCAAAAATGGCAGGTAATAGCTCAGGGTATTTTTCAGCTCAAAAAACTTTTTATTTCAAATTTACAATATACCATATTCAAACAGTTCTATACTTGAATTAGTCGTGGAAAATATATTATAAAGCTGTCAGTTGTTGATGGATGCCCAGTAAATACGATGCAAATGATCACATAATGCTGGAAAACTATCTCAATTTAACAGCATAACTAAATGTCAGAAAGACGACAAAACATATTGCATGGCCAAATGTGTATTTAGCATGAAAAATAGCCCCAATAACGAGATTTTGAAGGGAAAAAAATGTTCGACGAAAAACGCCAAAACGACAGGATATTTTTCCGCTCAAAAAACTTATTTCAAAATTCAAACAAACCATATTCAAAAACTTCTACACTTGAATCAATTGCGGAAAATATATCATAATGCTCTCACTTACCGATGGATGCCCATTAAATACGATGGAAATGATCAGATAATCCTTTAAAATTGTCTTCATCTAAGAGCGTAATTAAAGGTTATAACGATGATAAAACGATATTTTAATACCATATTTGTATTCTGCATGAAAAGTTCTATTAATGATGAGGTTTTGAAGGAAATCTATTTTTCGAATAAAAATGGCAAAAATGACAGGTAATAGCTCAGGGTATTTTTCAGCTCAAAAAACTTTTTATTTCAAACTTGAAATATACCATATTCAAACAGTTCTATACTTGAATTAGTCGTGGAAAATATATCATAAAGCTGTCAGTTGTCGATGGATGCCCAGTAAATGCGATTCAAATGATCACATAATGCTGGAAAATGGTCTCAATTTAACAGCATAATTAAAGGTGACAAAGACGACAAAAACGTATTGCATGGCCAAATTTGTATTTAGCATGAAAAATAGCCCCAATAATGAGATTTTGAAGGAAAAAATTTTTCGAAGAAAAATGGCCAAAACGACAGGATGTTTTTCTGCTCAAAAAACTTTTTATTTCAAAATTCAAACAAACCTTATTCAAACAATTCTACACTTGAATCAATTGTGGAAAATATATCATAATGCTCTCACTGATGGATGCCCATTAAATACGATGCAAATGATCAGATAAACCTTTAAAATTGTCATCATTTAAGATCGTAATTAAAGGTTATAACGATGATAAAACGATATTTTAACGCTATATTTGTATTTAGCATGAAAAGTATTATTAATGATGAGGTTTTGAAGGAAATCTATTTTTAAATACGATGCAAATGATCAGATAAACCTTTAAAATTGTCATCATTTAAGAGAGTAATTAAAGGTTATAACGATGATAAAACGATATTTTAACACTATATTTGTATTCAGCATGAAAAGTATTATCAATGATGAGGTTTTGAAGGAAGTCTATTTTTCGAAGAAAAATGGCAAAATTGGCAGGTAAATAGCTCAGGGTATTTTTCAGCTCAAAAAACTTTTTATTTCAATCTTGAAATATACCATATTGAAACAGTTCTATACTTGAATTAATCGTGGAAAATATATCATAAAGCTGTCAGTTGTCGATGGATGTCCAGTATATACGATGTAAATGATCACATAATGCTGGAAAACTGTCTCAATTTAACAGCATAATTAAAGGTCACAAAGACTACAAACCGTGTTGCATGGTCAAATCTGTATTCATCATGAAAAATTGCCCCTAGTATGAGATTTTGAAGGGAAAAAAGCTTCGAAGAAAAATGTCAAAATGACAGGATATTTTTCCGCTCAAAAAACTTTTTATTTCAAAATTCAACAAACCATATTCAAACCCTTCTACACTCGAATCAATTGTGGAAAAAATATGATAATGCTCTCACTTACCGATGGATGCCCATTAAATACGATGGAAATGATCAGATAATCCTTTAAAATTGTGTTCATTCAAGAGCGTAATTAAAGGGTACAACGATGATAAAATGATATTTCAAGACCGTATTTGTATTCAGCATGAAAAGGACTATTGATGATGGGGTTTAGAAGGAAATCTATTTTTCGAAGTAAAATGGCAAAAATGTCAGGTAATAGCTCAGGGTATTTTTCAGCTCAAAAAACTTTTTATTTCAAACTTGAAATATACCATATTCAAACAGTTCTATACTTGAATTAGTCGTGGAAAATATATCATAAAGCTGTCAGTTGTCGATGGATGCCCAGTAAATACGATGCAAATGATCACATAATGCTGGAAATCTGTTTCAACTTAACAGCATAATTAAAGGTCACAAAGAAGACAAAACGTATTGCATGGCCAAATTTGTATTTAGCATGAAAAATGGTCCCAATAACGAGACTTTGAAGAAAAAAAAATTTTCGAAGAAAAATGCAAAAACGACTGGATATTTTTCCGCTCAAAACACTTTTTATTTCAAAATTCAAACAAACCTTATTCAAACACTTTTACACTTGAATCAACTGTAAAAAATATATCATAATGCTCTCACTTACCGATGGATACCCATTAAATACAATGGACATGATCAGATAATCCTTTAAAATTGTCTTCATTTCAGAGCGTAATCAAAGGCCACAACGACTCTAAAACGATATTTTCAGATTTTATTTGTATTGCATGAAAAGTACTGTAAATAATGAGGTTTTGAAGGCAATCTATTTTTTTTTTATAAAAAATGGAAAAATGATAGGTAATAGCTCAGGGTATTTTTCAGCTCAAAAAACTTTTTATTTCAAACTTTAACTATACCATATTCAGACACTTCTATAATTGAATTAATTGTAGAAAATATATCATCATGCTATCAGTTGTCCATGGATGCCTAGTAAATACGATGCAAATGATAAGATAATCCTTTAAAATTTTCTTCATTTAAGAACGTAATTAAAGGTTATAACGATGATAAAACGATATTTTTACACCATATTTGTATTTAGCAAGAAAAGTACTATTAATGATGAGGTTTTGAAGGAAATCTATTTTTCGAAGAAAATGGCAAAAATGGCAGGTAATAACTCAGGGTATTTTTCAGCTGAAAAGACTTTATTTCAAACCTGCAATATACCATATTCAAACAGTTCTATACTTGAATTAGTCGTGGAAAATATATCATAAAGCTGTCAGTTGTCGATGGATTCCCAGTAAATACGATGCAAATGATCATATAATGCTGGAAAACTGTCTCAATTTAATAGCATAATTAAAGGTCACAAAGACGACAAAACGTATTGCATGACCAAATTTGTATTTAGCATGAAAAATAGCCCCAATAATGAGATTTTGAAGGGAAAAAAAGTTTCGAAAAAAATGTCAAAATGACAGGATATTTTTCCGCTCAAAAAACTTTTTATTTCAAAATTCTAACAAACCATATTCAAACACTTCTACACTCGAATCAATTGTGGAAAAAATATGATAATGCTCTCACTTACCGATGGATGACCCTTAAATACGATGGAAATGATCAGATAATCCTTTAAAATTGTCTTCATTTAAGAGCGTAATTAAAGGTTACAACGATGATAAAACGATATTTTAACACCGTATTTGTATTCAGCATGAAAAGTACTATTAATCATGGGGTTTTGAAGGAAATCTATTTTTCGAAGAAAAATGGCAAAAATGTCAGGTAATAGCTCAGGGTATTTTTCAGCTCAAAAAACTTTTTATTTCAAACTTGCAATATACCATATTCAAACAGTTCTATACTTGAATTAGTCGTGGAAAATGTATCATAAAGCTGTCAGTTGTCGATGGATGCCCAGTAAATACGATGCAAATGATCACATAATGCTGGAAATCTATTTCAACTTAACAGCATAATTAAAGGTCACAAAGAAGACAAAACGTATAGCATGGCCAAATTTGTATTTAGCATGAAAAATAGCCTCAATAACGAGACTTTGAAGAAAAAAAAGTTTCGAAGAAAAATGGTAAAACGACAGGATATTTTTCCGCTCAAAAAACTTTTTATTTCATAATTCAAAGAAACCATATCCAAACACTTCTACGCTTGAATCAACTGTGGAAAATATATGATAATGCTCTCACTTACCGATGGATACCCATTAAATACGATGCAAATGATCAGATAATCCTTTAAAGTTGTCTTCATTTAAGAGCGTAATCAAAGGCCACAACGGCGCTAAAACGATATTTTCAGACCTTTCTTTTATTACATGAGAAGTACTGTAAATGATGAGGTTTTGAAGGCAATCTACTTTTTTATGAAAAATGGAAAAATGATAGATAATAGCTCAGGGTATTTTTCAGCTCAAAAAACTTTTTATTTCAAACTTTAACTATACCATATTCAGACACTTCTATAATTGAATTAATTGTAGAAAATATATCATCATGCTATCAGTTGTCCATGGATGCCTAGTAAATACGATGCAAATGATAAGATAATCCTTTAAAATTTTCTTCTTTTAAGAACATAATTAAAGGTTATAACGATGATAAAACGATATTTTTACACCATATTTGTATTCAGCATGAAAAGTACTATTAATGATGAGGTTTTGAAGGAAATCTAATTTTCGAAGAAAAATGGCAAAAATGGCAGGTAATAGCTCAGGGTATTTTTCAGCTCAAAAAACTTTTTATTTCAAACCTGCAATATACCATATTCAAACAGTTCTATACTTGAATTAGTCGTGGAAAATATATCATAAAGCTGTCAGTTGTCAATGGATTCCCATTAAAAACGATGCAAATGATCATATAATGCTGGAAAACTGTCTCAACCTAATAGCATAATTAAAGGTCACAAAGACGACAAAACGTATAGCATGGCCAAATTTGTATTTAGCATGAAAAATAACGCCAATAATGAGATTTTGAAGGGAAAAAATTTTTCGAAGAAAAATCCCAAATCGACAGGATTCTTTTCCGCTCAAAAAACTATTTATTTAAAAATTCAAACAAACCATATTTAAACACTTCTTTATCTTGAATCAATTGTGGAAAATATATCATAATGCTCTCACTTAACGATGGATGCCCATTAAATACGATGCAAATGATCAGATAATCCTTTAAAATTGTCTTCATCTAAGAGCGTAATTAAAGGTTATAACGCTGATAAAACGATATTTTAACACTATATCTGTATTCAGCATGAAAAGTACTATTAATGATGAGGTTTTGAAGGAAATCTATTTTCTGAAGAAAAATGGCAAAAATGGCAGGCAATAGCTCAGGGTATTTTTCAGCTCAAAAAACTTTTTATTTCAAACTTGAAATAACCATATTCAAACAGTTCTACACTTGAATTAGTCGTGGAAAATATATCATAAAGCTGTCAGTTGTCGATGGATGCCCAGTAAATACGATGCAAATGATCACATAATGCTGGAAAACTGTCTCAATTTAACAGCATAATTAAAGGTCACAAAGACGACAAAAACGTATTGCATGGCCAAATTTGTATTTAGCATGATGAATAGCCTTAATAATGAGATTTTGAAGGGAAAAAAAGTTTCGAAAAAAATGTCAAAATGACAGGATAATTTTCCGCTCAAAAAACTTTTTATTTCAAAATTCTAACAAACCATATTCAAACACTTCTACACTCGAATCAATTGTCGAAAAAATATGATAATGCTCTCACTTACCGATGGATGACCCTTAAATACGATGGAAATGATCAGATAATCCTTTAAAATTGTCTTCATTTAAGAGCGTAATTAAAGGTTACAACGATGATAAAACGATATTTTAACACCGTATTTGTGTTCAGCATGAAAAGTACTATTAATCATGGGGTTTTGAAGGAAATCTATTTTTCGAAGAAAAATGGCAAAAATGTCAGGTAATAGCTCAGGGTATTTTTCAGCTCAAAAAACTTTTTATTTCAAACTTGAAATATACCATATTCAAACAGTTCTATACTTGAATTAGTCGTGGAAAATATATCATAAAGCTGTCAGTTGTCGATGGATGCCCAGTAAATACGATGCAAATGATCACATAATGCTGGAAATCTGTTTCAACTTAACAGCATAATTAAAGGTCACAAAGAAGACAAAACGTATAGCATGGCCAAATTTGTATTTAGCATGAAAAATAGCCTCAATAACGAGACTTTGAAGGGAAAAAAAGTTTCGAAGAAAATGGCAAAACGACAGGATATTTTTCTGCTCAAAAAACTTTTTATTTCAAAATTCAAACAAACCATATCCAAACACTTCTACGCTTGAATCAACTGTGGAAAATATATGATAATGCTCTCACTTACCGATGGATACCCATTAAATACGATGCAAATGATCAGATAATCCTTTAAAGTTGTCTTCATTTAAGTGCGTAATCAAAGGCCACAACGGCGCTAAAACGATATTTTCAGACCTTTCTTTTATTACATGAGAAGTACTGTAAATGATGAGGTTTTGAAGGCAATCTATTTTTTTTATGAAAAATGGAAAAATGATAGATAATAGCTCAGGGTATTTTTCAGCTCAAAAAACTTTTTATTTCAAACTTTAACTATACCATATTCAGACACTTCTATAATTGAATTAATTGTAGAAAATATGTCATCATGCTATCACTTGTCCATGGATGCCTAGTAAATACGATGCAAATGATAAGATAATCCTTTAAAATTTTCTTCTTTTAAGAGCGTAATTAAAGGTTATAACGATGATAAAACGATATTTTTACACCATATTTGTATTCAGCATGAAAAGTACTATTAATGATGAGGTTTTGAAGGAAATCTAATTTTCGAAGAAAAATGGCAAAAATGGCAGGTAATAGCTCAGGGTATTTTTCAGCTCAAAAAACTTTTTATTTCAAACCTGCAATATACCATATTCAAACAGTTCTATACTTGAATTAGTCGTGGAAAATATATCATAAAGCTGTCAGTTGTCAATGGATTCCCATTAAAAACGATGCAAATGATTACATAATGCTGGAAAACTGTCTCAACCTAATAGCATAATTAAAGGTCACAAAGACGACAAAACGTATTGCATGGCCAAATTTGTATTTAGCATGAAAAATAACGCCAATAATGAGATTTTGAAGGGAAAAAATTTTTCGAAGAAAAATCCCAAATCGACAGGATATTTTTCCGCTCAAAAAACTATTTATTTAAAAATTCAAACAAACCATATTTAAACACTTCTATATCTTGAATCAATTGTGGAAAATATATCATAATGCTCTCACTTACCGATGGATGCCCATTAAATACGATGCAAATGATCAGATAATCCTTTAAAATTGTCTTCATCTAAGAGCGTAATTAAAGGTTATAACGCTGATAAAACGATATTTTAACACTATATCTGTATTCAGCATGAAAAGTACTATTAATGATGAGGTTTTGAAGGAAATCTATTTTCTGAAGAAAAATGGCAAAAATGGCAGGTAATAGCTCAGGGTATTTTTCAGCTCAAAAAACTTTTTATTTCAAACTTGCAATATACCATATTCAAACAGTTCTATACTTGAATTAGTCGTGGAAAATATATTATAAAGCTGTCAGTTGTCGATGGATGCCCAGTAAATACGATGCAAATGATTACATAATGCTGGAAAACTATCTCAATTTAAGAGCATAATTAAAGATCAGAAAGACGACCAAACATACTGCATGGCCAAATTTGTATTTAGCATGAAAAATAGCCCCAATAACGAGATTTTGAAGGGAAAAAAATGTTCGACGAAAAACGCCAAAACGACAGGATATTTTTCCGCTCAAAAAACTTATTTCAAAATTCAAACGAACCATATTCAAACACTTCTACACTTGAATCAATTGTTGAAAATATATCATAATGCTCTCACTTACCGATGGATGCCCATTAAATACGATGCAAATGATCAGATAATCCTTTAAAATTGGCTTCATCTAAGAGCGTAATTAAAGGTTATAACGATGATAAAACGATATTTTAATACCATATTTGTATTCTGCATGAGAAGTACTATTAATGATGAGGTTTTGAAGGAAATCTATTTTTCGAAGAAAAATGGCAAAAATGGCAGGTAATAGCTCAGGGTATTTTTCAGCTCAAAAAACTTTTTATTTCAAACTTGAAATAACCATATTCAAACAGTTCTACACTTGAATTAGTCGTGGAAAATATATCATAAAGCTGTCAGTTGTCGATGGATGCCCAGTAAATACGATGCAAATGATCACATAATGCTGGAAAACTGTCTCAATTTAACAGCATAATTAAAGGTCACAAAGACGACAAAAACGTATTGCATGGCCAAATTTGTATTTAGCATGATGAATAGCCCTAATAATGAGATTTTGAAGGGAAAAAAAGTTTCGAAAAAAATGTCAAAATGACAGGATATTTTTCCGCTCAAAAAACTTGTTATTTCAAAATTCTAACAAACCATATTCAAACACTTCTACACTCGAATCAATTGTCGAAAAAATATGATAATGCTCTCACTTACCGATGGATGACCCTTAAATACGATGGAAATGATCAGATAATCCTTTAAAATTGTCTTCATTTAAGAGCGTAATTAAAGGTTACAACGATGATAAAACGATATTTTAACACCGTATTTGTATTCAGCATGAAAAGTACTATTAATCATGGGGTTTTGAAGGAAATCTATTTTTCGAAGAAAAATGACAAAAATGTCAGGTAACAGCTCAGGGTATTTTTCAGCTCAAAAAACTTTTTATTTCAAACTTGAAATATACCATATTCAAACAGTTCTATACTTGAATTAGTCGTGGAAAATATATCATAAAGCTGTCAGTTGTCGATGGATGCCCAGTAAATACGATGCAAATGATCACATAATGCTGGAAATCTGTTTCAACTTAACAGCATAATTAAAGGTCACAAAGAAGACAAAACGTATAGCATGGCCAAATTTGTATTTAGCATGAAAAATAGCCTCAATAACGGAACTTTGATGGGAAGAAAACTTTCGAAGAAAAATGGCAAAACTACAGGATATTTTTCCGCTCAATAAACTTTTTATTTCAAAATTCAAACAAACCATATCCAAACACTTCTACGCTTGAATCAACTGTGGAAAATATATGATAATGCTCTCACTTACCGATGGATACCCATTAAATACGATGCAAATGATCAGATAATCCTTTAAAGTTGTCTTCATTTAAGAGCGTAATCAAAGGCCACAACGGCGCTAAAACGATATTTTCAGACCTTTCTTTTATTGCATGAGAAGTACTGTAAATGATGAGGTTTTGAAGGCAATCTACTTTTTTTTTATGAAAATTGGAAAAATGATAGATAATAGCTCAGGGTATTTTTCAGCTCAAAAAACTTTTTATTTCAAACTTTAACTATACCATATTCAGACACTTCTATAATTGAATTAATTGTAGAAAATATATCATCATGCTATCAGTTGTCCATGGATGCCTAGTAAATACGATGCAAATGATAAGATAATCCTTTAAAATTTTCTTCTTTTAAGAGCGTAATTAAAGGTTATAACGATGATAAAACGATATTTTTACACCATATTTGTATTCAGCATGAAAAGTACTATTAATGATGAGGTTTTGAAGGAAATCTAATTTTCGAAGAAAAATGGCAAAAATGGCAGGTAATAGCTCAGGGTATTTTTCAGCTCAAAAAACTTTTTATTTCAAACCTGCAATATACCATATTCAAACAGTTCTATACTTGAATTAGTCGTGGAAAATATATCATAAAGCTGTCAGTTGTCAATGGATTCCCATTAAAAACGATGCAAATGATTACATAATGCTGGAAAACTGTCTCAACCTAATAGCATAATTAAAGGTCACAAAGACGACAAAACGTATTGCATGGCCAAATTTGTATTTAGCATGTAAAATAACGCCAATAATGAGATTTTGAAGGGAAAAATTTTTCGAAGAAGAATCCCAGATCGACAGGATATTTTTCCGCTCAAAAAACTATTTATTTAAAAATTCAAACAAACCATATTTAAACACTTCTATATCTTGAATCAATTGTGGAAAATATATCATAATGCTCTCACTTACCGATGGATGCCCATTAAATACGATGCAAATGATCAGATAATCCTTTAAAATTGTCTTCATCTAAGAGCGTAATTAAAGGTTATAACGCTGATAAAACGATATTTTAACACTATATCTGTATTCAGCATGAAAAGTACTATTAATGATGAGGTTTTGAAGGAAATCTATTTTCTGAAGAAAAATGGCAAAAATGGCAGGGTATTTTTCAGCTCAAAAAACTTTTTATTTCAAACTTGCAATATACCATATTCAAACAGTTCTATACTTGAATTAGTCGTGGAAAATATATCATAAAGCTGTCAGTTGTCGATGGATGCCCAGTAAATACGATGCAAATGATCACATAATGCTGGAAAACTGTCTCAATTTAACAGCATAATTAAAGGTCACAAAGACGACAAAACGTATTGCATGGCCAAATTTGTATTTAGCATGAAAAATAGCCCCAATAATGAGATTTTGAAGGGAAAAAAAGTTTCGAAGAAAAATGTCAAAATGACAGGATATTTTTCCGCTCAAAAAAATCTTTTATTTCAAAATTCAAACAAACCATATTCAAACACTTCTACACTCGAATCAATTGTGGAAAAAATATGATAATGCTCTCACTTACCGATGGATGACCCTTAAATACGATGCAAATGATCAGATAATCCTTTAAAATTGTCTTCATCTAAGAGCGTAATTAAAGGTTACAACGATGATAAAACGATATTTTAACACCGTATTTGTATTCAGCATGAAAAGTACTATTAATCATGGGGTTTTGAAGGAATTCTATTTTTCGAAGAAAAATGGCAAAAATGGCAGGTAATAGCTCAGGGTATTTTTCAGCTCAAAAAACTTTTTATTTCAAACTTGAAATATACCATATTCAAACAGTTCTATACTTGAATTAGTCGTGGAAAATATATCATAAAGCTGTCAGTTGTCGATGGATGCCCAGTAAATACGATGCAAATGATCACATAATGCTGGAAAACTGTCTCAATTTAATAGCATAATTAAAGGTCAGAAAGACGACAAAACGTATTGCATGGCCAAATTTGTATTTAGCATGAAAAATAGCCCCAATAATGAGATTTTGAAGGGAAAAAAAGTTTCGAAGAAAAATGGCAAAACTACAGGATATTTTTCCGCTCTAAAAACTTTTTATTTCATAATTCAAACAAACCATATCCAAACACTTCTACGCTTGAATCAACTGTGAAAAATATATG
Source organism: Panulirus ornatus (assembly GCF_036320965.1). Taxonomy (NCBI): domain Eukaryota; kingdom Metazoa; phylum Arthropoda; class Malacostraca; order Decapoda; family Palinuridae; genus Panulirus; species Panulirus ornatus. Next base: position 28,771,156 of record NC_092241.1, read on the forward strand.
ATAATGCTCTCACTTACCGATGGATACCCATTAAATACGATGCAAATGATCAGATAATCCTTTAAAGTTGTCTTCATTTAAGAGCGTAATCAAAGGCCACAACGGCGCTAAAACGATATTTTCAGACCTTTCTTTTATTACATGAGAAGTACTGTAAATGATGAGGTTTTGAAGGCAATCTACTTTTTTTTTATGAAAAATGGAAAAATGATAGATAATAGCTCAGGGTATTTTTCAGCTCAAAAAACTTTTTATTTCAAACTTTAACAATACCATATTCAGACACTTCTATAATTGAATCAATTGTAGAAAATATATCATCATGCTATCACTTGTCCATGGATGCCTAGTAAATACGATGCAAATGATAAGATAATCCTTTAAAATTTTCTTCTTTTAAGAGCGTAATTAAAGGTTATAACGATGATAAAACGATATTTTTACACCATATTTGTATTCAGCATGAAAAGTACTATTAATGATGAGGTTTTGAAGGAAATCTAATTTTCGAAGAAAAATGGCAAAAATGGCAGGTAATAGCTCAGGGTATTTTTCAGCTCAAAAAACTTTTTATTTCAAACCTGCAATATACCATATTCAAACAGTTCTATACTTGAATTAGTCGTGGAAAATATATCATAAAGCTGTCAGTTGTCAATGGATTCCCATTAAAAACGATGCAAATGATCATATAATGCTGGAAAACTGTCTCAACCTAATAGCATAATTAAAGGTCACAAACACGACAAAACGTATTGCATGGCCAAATTTGTATTTAGCATGAAAAATAACGCCAATAATGAGATTTTGAAGGGAAAAAATTTTTCGAAGAAAAATCCCAAACGACAGGATATTTTTCCGCTCAAAAAACTTTTTATTTCAAAATTCAAACAAACCATATTTAAACACTTCTATATCTTGAATCAATTGTGGAAAATATATCATAATGCTCTCACTTACCGATGGATGCCCATTAAATACGATGCAAATGATCAGATAATCCTTTAAAATTGTCTTCATCTAAGAGCGTAATTAAAGGTTATAACGCTGATAAAACGATATTTTAACACTATATCTGTATTCAGCATGAAAAGTACTATTAATGATGAGGTTTTGAAGGAAATCTATTTTCTGAAGAAAAATGGCAAAAATGGCAGGTAATAGCTCAGGGTATTTTTCAGCTCAAAAAACTTTTTATTTCAAACTTGCAATATACCATATTCAAACAGTTCTATACTTGAATTAGTCGTGGAAAATATATTATAAAGCTGTCAGTTGTCGATGGATGCCCAGTAAATACGATGCAAATGATCACATAATGCTGGAAAACTATCTCAATTTAACAGCATAATTAAAGATCAGAAAGACGACAAAACATATTGCATGGCCAAATTTGTATTTAGCATGAAAAATAGCCCCAATAACGAGATTTTGAAGGGAAAAAAAATGTTCGACGAAAAACGCCAAAACGACAGGATATTTTTCCGCTCAAAAAACTTATTTCAAAATTCAAACGAGCCATATTCAAACACTTCTACACTTGAATCAATTGTCGAAAATATATGATAATGCTCTCACTTACCGATGGATGCCCATTAAATACGATGCAAATGATCAGATAATCCTTTAAAATTGTCTTCATCTAAGAGCGTAATTAAAGGTTATAACGCTGATAAAACGATATTTTAACACTATATCTGTATTCAGCATGAAAAGTACTATTAATGATGAGGTTTTGAAGGAAATCTATTTTCTGAAGAAATGTGGCAAAAATGGCAGGCAATAGCTCAGGGTATCTTTCAGCTCAAAAAACTTTTTATTTCAAACTTGCAATATACCATATTCAAACAGTTCTATACTTGAATTAGTCGTGGAAAATATATTATAAAGCTGTCAGTTGTCGATGGATGCCCAGTAAATACGATGCAAATGATCACATAATGCTGGAAAACTATCTCAATTTAACAGCATAATTAAAGGTCAGAAAGACGACAAAACGTATTGCATGGCCAAATTTGTATTTAGCATGATGAATAGCCCCAATAATGAGTTTTTGAAGGGAAAAAAAGTTTCGAAAAAAATGTCAAAATGACAGGATATTTTTCCGCTCAAAAAACTTTTTATTTCAAAATTCTAACAAACCATATTCAAACACTTCTACACTCGAATCAATTGTCGAAAAAATATGATAATGCTCTCACTTACCGATGGATGACCCTTAAATACGATGGAAATGATCAGATAATCCTTTAAAATTGTCTTCATTTAAGAGCGTAATTAAAGGTTACAACGATGATAAAAAGATATTTTAACACCGTATTTGTGTTCAGCATGAAAAGTACTATTAATCATGGGGTTTTGAAGGAAATCTATTTTTCGAAGAAAAATGGCAAAAATGTCAGGTAATAGCTCAGGGTATTTTTCAGCTCAAAAAACTTTTTATTTCAAACTTGAAATATACCATATTCAAACAGTTCTATACTTGAATTAGTCGTGGAAAATATATCATAAAGCTGTCAGTTGTCGATGGATGCCCAGTAAATACGATGCAAATGATCACATAATGCTGGAAATCTGTTTCAACTTACCAGCATATTTAAAGGTCACAAAGAAGACAAAACGTATAGCATGGCCAAATTTGTATTTAGCATGAAAAATAGCCTCAATAACGAGACTTTGAAGGAAAAAAAGTTTCGAAGAAAATGGCAAAACGACAGGATATTTTTCTGCTCAAAAAACTTTTTATTTCAAAATTCAAACAAACCATATCCAAACACTTCTACGCTTGAATCAACTGTGGAAAATATATGATAATGCTCTCACTTACCGATGGATACCCATTAAATACGATGCAAATGATCAGATAATCCTTTAAAGTTGTCTTCATTTAAGTGCGTAATCAAAGGCCACAACGGCGCTAAAACGATATTTTCAGACCTTTCTTTTATTACATGAGAAGTACTGTAAATGATGAGGTTTTGAAGGCAATCTATTTTTTTTATGAAAAATGGAAAAATGATAGATAATAGCTCAGGGTATTTTTCAGCTCAAAAAACTTTTTATTTCAAACTTTAACTATACCATATTCAGACACTTCTATAATTGAATTAATTGTAGAAAATATGTCATCATGCTATCACTTGTCCATGGATGCCTAGTAAATACGATGCAAATGATAAGATAATCCTTTAAAATTTTCTTCTTTTAAGAGCGTAATTAAAGGTTATAACGATGATAAAACGATATTTTTACACCATATTTGTATTCAGCATGAAAAGTACTATTAATGATGAGGTTTTGAAGGAAATCTAATTTTCGAAGAAAAATGGCAAAAATGGCAGGTAATAGCTCAGGGTATTTTTCAGCTCAAAAAACTTTTTATTTCAAACCTGCAATATACCATATTCAAACAGTTCTATACTTGAATTAGTCGTGGAAAATATATCATAAAGCTGTCAGTTGTCAATGGATTCCCATTAAAAACGATGCAAATGATTACATAATGCTGAAAAACTGTCTCAACCTAATAGCATAATTAAGGTCACAAAGACGACAAAACGTATTGCATGGCCAAATTTGTATTTAGCATGAAAAATAACGCCAATAATGAGATTTTGAAGGGAAAAAATTTTTCGAAGAAAAATCCCAAATCGACAGGATATTTTTCCGCTCAAAAAACTTTTTATTTCAAAATTCAAACAAACCATATTCAAACACTTCTACACTTGAATCAATTGTGGAAAATATATCATAATGCTCTCACTTACCGATGGATGCCCATTAAATACGATGCAAATGATCAGATAATCCTTTAAAATTGTCTTCATTTAAGAGCGTAATTAAAGGTTATAACGATGATAAAACGATATTTTAACACTATATTTGTATTCAGCATGAAAAGTACTATTAATGATGAGGTTTTGAAGGAAATCTATTTTCTGAAGAAAAATGGCAAAAATGGCAGGTAATAGCTCAGGGTATTTTTCAGCTCAAAAAACTTTTTATTTCAAACTTGAAATATACCATATTCAAACAGGTCTATACTTGAATTAGTCGTGGAAAATATATCATAAAGCTGTCAGTTGTCGATGGATGCCCAGTAAATACGATGCAAATGATCACATAATGCTGGAAAACTGTCTCAATTTAACAGCATAATTAAAGGTCACAAAGACGACAAAACGTATTGCATGGCCAAATTTGTATTTAGCATGAAAAATAGCCCAATAATGAGATTTTGAAGGGAAAAAAAGTTTCGAAGAAAAATGCCAAAACGACAGGATATTTTTCCGCTCAAAAAACTTTTTATTTCAAAATTCAAACAAACCATATTCAAACACTTCTACACTTGAATCAATTGTGGAAAATATATCATAATGCTCTCACTTACCGATGGATGCCCATTAAATACGATGCAAATGATCAGATAATCCTTTAAAATTGTCTTCATTTAAGAGCGTAATTAAAGGTTATAACGATGATAAAACGATATTTTAACACCATATTTGTATTCAGCATGAAAAGTACTATTAATGATGAGGTTTTGAAGGAAATCTATTTTTCGAAGAAAAATGGCAAAAATGGCAGGTAATAGCTCAGGGTATTTTTCAGCTCAAAAAACTTTTTATTTCAAACTTGAAATATACCATATTCAAACAGTTCTATACTTGAATTAGTCGTGGAAAATATATCATAAAGCTGTCAGTTGTCGATGGATGCCCAGTAAATACGATGCAAATGATCACATAATGCTGGAAAACTGTCTCAATTTAACAGCATAATTAAAGGTCACAAAGACGACAAAACGTATTGCATGGCCAAATTTGTATTTAGCATGAAAAATAGCCCCAATAACGAGATTTTGGAGGGAAAAATTTTTCGAAGAAAAATGCCAAAACGACAGGATATTTTTCCGCTCAAAAAACTTTTTATTTCAAAATTCAAACAAACCTTATTCAAACACTTCTACACTTGAATCAATTGTGGAAAATATATCATAATGCTCTCACTTACCGATGGATACCCATTAAATACGATGCAAATGATCAGATAATCCTTTAAAATTGTCTTCATTTAAGAGCGTAATCAAAGGCCACAACGACGCTAAAACGATATTTTCAGACTTTATTTGTATTGCATGAAAAGTACTATAAATGATGACGTTTTGAAGGAAATCTATTTTTTTTAAGAATAATGGCAAAAATTTCAGGTAATAGCTCAGGGCATTTTTCAGCTCAAAAAACTTTTTATTTAAACTTTAACTATACCATATTCAGACACTTCTATACTTGAATTAATTGTGGAAAATATATCATAATGCTATCAGTTGTCCATGGATGCCTAGTAAATACGATGCAAATGATAAGATAATCCTTTAAAATTTTCTTCATTTAAGAGCGTAATTAAAGGTTATAACGATGATAAAACGATATTTTAACACATATTTGTATTCAGCATGAAAAGTACTATTAATGATGAGGTTTTGAAGGAAATCTATTTTCGAAGAAAAATGGCAAAAATGGCAGGTAATAGCTCAGGGTATTTTTCAGCTCAAAAAACTTTTTATTTCAAACTTGAAATATACCATATTCAAACAGTTCTATACTTGAATTAGTCGTGGAAAATATATCATAAAGCTGTCAGTTGTCGATGGATGCCCAGTAAATACGATGCAAATGATCACATAATGCTGGAAAACTGTCTCAATTTAACAGCATAATTAAAGGTCACAAAGACGACAAAACGTATTGCATGGCCAAATTTGTATTTAGCATGAAAAATAGCCCCAATAATGAGATTTTGAAGGGAAAAAAATTTTCGAAGAAAAATGCCAAAACGACAGGATATTTTTCCGCTCAAAAAACTTTTTATTTCAAAATTCAAACAAACCATATTCAAACACTTCTACACTTGAATCAATTGTGGAAAATATATCATAATGCTCTCACTTACCGATGGATGCCCATTAAATACGATGCAAATGATCAGATAATCCTTTAAAATTGTCTTCATTTAAGAGCGTAATTAAAGGTTATAACGATGATAAAACGATATTTTAACACTATATTTGTATTCAGCATGAAAAGTACTATTAATGATGAGGTTTTGAAGGAAATCTATTTTTCGAAGAAAAATGGCAAAAATGGCAGGGTATTTTTCAGCTCAAAAAACTTTTTATTTCAAACTTGAAATATACCATATTCAAACAGTTCTATACTTGAATTAGTCGTGGAAAATATATCATAAAGCTGTCAGTTGTCGATGGATGCCCAGTAAATACGATGCAAATGATCACATAATGCTGGAAAACTGTCTCAATTTAACAGCATAATTAAAGGTCACAAAGACGACAAAACGTATTGCATGGCCAAATTTGTATTTAGCATGAAAAATAGCCCCAATAATGAGATTTTGAAGGGAAAAAAATTTTCGAAGAAAAATGCAAAACGACAGGATATTTTTCCGCTCAAAAAACTTTTATTTCAAAATTCAAACAAACCATATTCAAACACTTCTACACTTGAATCAATTGTGGAAAATATATGATAATGCTCTCACTTACCGATGGATGCCCATTAAATACGATGCAAATGATCAGATAATCCTTTAAAATTGTCTTCATTTAAGAACGTAATTAAAGGTTATAACGATAATAAAACGATATTTTAACACCATATTTGTATTCAGCATGAAAAGTACTATTAATGATGAGGTTTTGAAGGAAATCTATTTCTCGAAGAAAAATGGCAAAAATGGCAGGTAATAGCTCAGGGTATTTTTCAGCTCAAAAAACTTTTTATTTCAAACTTGAAATATACCATATTCAAACAGTTCTATACTTGAATTAGTCGTGGAAAATATATCATAAAGCTGTCAGTTGTCGATGGATGCCCAGTAAATACGATGCAAATGATCACATAATGCTGGAAAACTGTCTCAATTTAACAGCATAATTAAAGGTCACAAAGAAGACAAAACGTATTGCATGGCCAAATTTGTATTTAGCATGAAAAATAGCCCCAATAACGAGATTTTGAAGGGAAAAAAGTTTCGAAGAAAATGGCAAAACGACAGGATATTTTTCCGCTCAAAAAACTTTTTATTTCAAAATTCAAACAAACCATATTCAAACACTTCTACACTTGAATCAACTGTGGAAAATATATCATAATGCTCTCACTTACCGATGGATACCCATTAAATACGATGGAAATGATCAGATAATCCTTTAAAATTGTCTTCATTTAAGAGCGTAATCAAAGGCCACGACGACGCTAAAACGATATTTTCAGACTTTATTTGTATTGCATGAAAAGTACTATAAATGATGAGGTTTTGAAGGAAATCTATTTTTTTTAAGAAAAATGGCAAAAATGACAGGTAATAGCTCAGGGTATTTTTCAGCTCAAAAAACTTTTTATTTCAAACTTTAACTATACCATATTCAGACACTTCTATACTAGAATTAATTGTGGAAAATATATCATAATGCTATCAGTTGTCCATGGATGCCTAGTAAATACGATGCAAATGATAAGATAATCCTTTAAAATTTTCTTCATTTAAGAGCGTAATTAAAGGTTATAACGATGATAAAACGATATTTTAACACCGTATTGTATTCAGCATGAAAAGTACTATTAATGATGAGGTTTTGAAGGAAATCTATTTTTCGAAGAAAAATGGCAAAAATGGCAGGTAATAGCTCAGGGTATTTTTCAGCTCAAAAAACTTTTTATTTCAAACATGGAATATACCATATTCAAACAGTTCTATACTTGAATTAGTCGTGGAAAATATATTATAAAGCTGTCAGTTGTCGATGGATGCCCAGTAAATACGATGCAAATGATCACATAATGCTGGAAAACTGTCTCAATTTAACAGCATAATTAAAGGTCACAAAGACGACAAAACGTATTGCATGGCCAAATTTGTATTTAGCATGAAAAATAGCCCCAATAAAGAGATTTTGAAGGGAAAAAATTTTCGAAGAAAAATGCCAAAACGACAGGATATTTTTCCGCTCAAAAAACTTTTTATTTCAAAATTCAAACAAACCATATTCAAACACTTCTACACTTGAATCAACCGTGGAAAATATATCTTAATGCTCTCATTTCCCGATGGATACCCATTAAATACGTTGGAAATGATCAGATAATCCTTTAAAATTGTCTTCATTTAAGAGCGTAATCAAAGGCCACAGCGATGCTAAAACGATATTTTCAGACTTTATTTGTATTGCATGAAAAGTACTGTAAATGATGAGGTTTTGAAAGAAATCTATTTTTTTAAGAATAATGGCAAAAATGGCAGGTAATAGCTCAGGGTATTTTTCAGCTCAAAAAACTTTTTATTTCAAACTTTAATTATACCATATTCAGACACTTCTACACTTAAATTAATTTTGGAAAATATATCATGATGCTATCAGTTGTCCATGGATGCCTAGTAAATACGTTGGAAATGATAAGATAATCCTTTAAAATTTTCTTCATTTAAGAGCGTAATTAAAGATTATAACGATGATAAAACGATATTTTAACACCGTATTGGCATTCAGCATGAAAAGTACTATTAATGATGAGGTTTTGAAGGAAATCTATTTCTCGAAGAAAAATGGCAAAAATGGCAGGTAATAGCTCAGGGTATTTTTCAGCTCAAAAAATCTTTTTATTTCAAACTTAAAATATGCCATATTCAAACAGTTCTATACTTGAATTAATCGTGGAAAATATATCATAAAGCTGTCAGTTGTCGATGGATGCCCAGTAAATACGATGCAAATGATCACATAATGCTGGAAAATTGTCTCAATTTAACAGCATAATTAAAGGTCACAAAGATGACAAAACGTATTGCATGGCGAATTTTGTATTTAGCATGAAAAATAGCCCCAATAATGAGAATCTGAAGGGAAAAAAAATTTTCGAAGAAAAATACGAAGACGACAGGATATTTCTCCGCTCAAAAAACTTTTTATTTCAAAATTCAAACAAACCATATTCAAACACTTCTACACCTGAATCAATTGTTGAAAATATATCATAATGCTCTCACTTACCGATGGATAATCATTAAATACGATGGAAATGATCAGATAATCCTTGAAAATTGTCATCATTTACGAGCGTAATTAAAGGTCATAACGACGCTAAAACGATATTTTCAGACTTTTTTTGTATTGCATGAAAAGTACTATAAATGATGAGGTTTTGAAGGAAATCTGTTTTTCTTAAGAAAAATGGAAAAATGACAGGTAATAGCTCAGGGTATAGAAGCAACTGTCCTTATTCATTGACCCGTCCCAAGTTGGAGAATCAACAACTAGGTTGGCTGTGAACCGGCTGCCCAGTCAGAAACTTGAAAACACGAGCTCTAACAACTGGACCACGTGTTTGCATGCCTTTTTTCTTTATGTTTGTGTGTGTGTGTGTGTATATATATATATATATATATATATATATATATATATATATATATATATATATATATATATAAATATATATATATATATATATATATATATATATATATATATATATATATATATATATATATATATATATATATATATATATATATATACATATATATATATATATATTTTTTTTTTCTTTCAAACTATTCGCCATTTCCCGCGTTATCGAGGTAGCGTTAAGAACAGAGAACTAGGCCTTTGAGCTAATATCCTCACCTGGCCCCCTACTCTGTTCCTTCTTTTGGAAAATCAAAAAAAAAAATAATGAGAGGGAAGGATTTCCAGCCCCCAGCTCCCTCCCCTTTTAGTCGCCTTCTACGACACGCAGGGAATACGTGGGAAGCATTCTTTCTCCCCTATCCCCAGGGATAATATATATATATATATATATATATATATATATATATATATATATATATATATATATATATATATATATATATATATATATATATTCCTATGAGTCCAAGGGGAAAATGAAACACGAAATTTCCCAAGTGCACTTTCGTGTAATAATCATATCATCAGGGTTCATTTATCAATGAAAGATCTAGGGTACTTTAACTTAAATCCCTTAAGTTAGCAAAGAAATCATTTTATAAAGTTGAGCCCAAACCTCCCATTGACACCAAGAATCTTTTAGTTCTCCCTTTTAAAAATAATTTCACTTTGCTTCCCATGTTGCTTAAATCCTTTAATGTAAATGTTGCCTTTAGCAACAATAATACTATAAAGAATATTTTAATCAGGAATTCACCAGAAAATTCTCTTGGTTGCATCTATAAAGTTCCTTGTGGAAACTGTGATAAATTTTATGTTGGTCAGACTGGTAAGGATCTTTCTGTTAGACTTAAGCAACATAAATATAGTATAAGAACGGGACAAGAATCAAATGCCTTGTTTAATCAAGTTAAAAACAATGATCATTGTATTGACTGGAGTAACGCCATCTCAGTTTTTAACTCTAACTCTATTACCAAGAGAAATATCATTGAATCTTCTATTATTAAATACACAAAGAATTATAATCTTAATATTAGTGATGGTCTGTACAAATTAGATAACTTTATTGTTGATAAGATTTGTAAAATGATAAGTTTATGAACGCTCGTTGTATGTTTTGGACAATCACATGTTTACCAAATGGCGTCCTAGCTTCGTCTCTTCGATGTATATCAACTGACTGTTATATTTCTCTCTTGTGTCTCCCCTGATGATGTGATTATTACACGAAAGTGCACTTGGGAACTTTTCGTGTTTCATTTTCCCCGTGGACTCATAGGAATATCTTGATCCCGCGCAAAATTGTGATCCTTTCCAATATATATATATATATATATATATATATATATATATATATATATATATATATATATATATATATATATATATATATATATACACGTAAAAATTGTCTGTGCGAAAGTGTGGATGGGTCTCATATATGGCATGATGTAACGCCATGTCTCTTCAAATGAGTCCAATTCTGAAATTCTAAAAGAAGACGCGAAGCAATTTCCTCTTACTCTTAGAGAATAGAGACATCACTCAGGTCATGAAAACATCTCGCTGGGTTCATTAATATCTAGTGACTCGAATTCAAGCCAGGCATTATAATTTTTTTTTTCTATTATCCACTGTATAATGTACAAAGCCATCGCCTACTGTAGCCTGAAGGTGTTCAACCAGTTTACAAGGTTGTTGTGTAGCAAGTATAATGCTCATTTTAGTTATCGTTTTAATTCGACATAGACACGTTGATAGATTAGCAATTTATTCAATATGATAGAGAGTTTATCATTTTTTTTGTGTCTGTTGGATATTCAACGTGCACATGCAAATGGAAGACAATGTTTATGTACGTATGACCTTTCTTCCTCTAAGAATCAGTTCCAAACCAACCTGTGGAACCCTGATTGATTTCTATCTTTATGTTTTCACTATTTTTCTTTCACCCAAAGTGGCTTTTTGGAAAATTATCTCTCCCATAACAAACAAATATCAGTCATAAATAGTAGTCACACACACACACACACACACACACACACACACACACACACACACACACACCTGCTCCTCACCGTTATCTTAAAGCCAATATCTTCATTAATCTTCGACTGTAAACAAGTCACTCAGAAGCTTCGAACTAAGACAGATTGATCATCCTCCAGCGACCCTCAAGCTACGTTGTGCATAGTATGCTCGTCTTCTTGACTGTTATCTCATTTCTATAAAAATCCTTTGAATCTTTTGTTTATATGAAACCTTCATGAGGTTTAGCACCACTTCAGATGTTTGGAAGTTGGTATGTTGTGTTAGGAAGGTGACGAAGTATATTTTGCCGGTAATGTGTACATAACAGAAGAGCTTATGGTCTATAGTGACGTTATCCTCTGGCGGTCAGTTATGTTATCCCAAGTTCCTCATCTTTAAAGTCTGAGAAGTATAGCACAACAGAAAAGCACCTCCCCTACTGAATAGCACAACAGAAAAGCACCTCCCCTTAGATAAGCGTTGGTAACCACTGATTAAACAAGCGTCAGTAACCACTGGTTAAATAAGCATCGGTAACCACTGGTTAAACAAGCGTCGGTAACCACTGGTTAAATAAGCGTCGGTAACCACTGTTTAGACAAGCGTCGGTAACCAGTGGTTCAATAAGCTTCGGAAACCACTGATTAAATATGCGTCGGAGACCACTGGTTAAATTACCGTCGGTAACCACTGGTTAAATAAGCTTCCATAGTTCAAGAAGTGTAAACTAGGGATCATTCCCTGGTGGCTGATTCAACTCTAGCAGATGATGACATGATGACACAGTGGAGGAGGACACTTAACTCCCCGAAAACTTTGCTCGCTATCGATAATGACTTGGTATACCCTGTTCACTCAGATATGATAGCTAGGTGAACACAAAGCTTAACTGGTTTTGGTGGACACAAAGCTTAACTGGTATTGGTGGACACAAACAGGAGGGTTTGCGTGGAGTAGGGAGTCACTTTGGTTACCAGACAACAGTGACTGGCCCGCCGCGGGAACATCTCCGGCCAGAGGGTGGCGACCAAAGCACCAGTCAGACTGCTGTAATAGCCTAGCCCACTTTTTATTGCCATTCATTGGAATACTTATAGTAAGACAGATCAAGGAACTGCATCAATTAGGGTATATCTAAGATATCTATAGATATTTTATGATTATCAGACGAAATTGCTTCTGGTTAAGACATGAAAATTGACAATTGTTATAACTAGCTCATTCATCCACCTGCTCTGTAAACGCCGTACCTCTCCTGCGCACGACACTGTCACGTCTATCACATCATACTGCTATAGTCGCCATTACTTTATTTTTCCAAGCTAAATCTAAGAGAGAGAGAGAGAGAGAGAGAGAGAGAGAGAGAGAGAGAGAGAGAGAGAGAGAGAGAGAGAGAGAGAGAGAGAGAATCTGAGCAAATATCATCACTGGATATCAGTACTAATTATCTTTCAAAGAATTTTTATTCTTTAATGAAGGTTTTTCATAATATCATCACATAGGAGTAAGAAAGTGTGACATAAACAACTACAAACCTTTGAATAATAGGGAGTAAGTTGCAGTGTCAGCAGGCTTTGGCACACGCCGCTCTAGTTTCCAGCCATTTCTTCATTTTCAAATATTTCCACAGCCAGAAATAAAACGGAATTAGAGGTGGTATAACATCTAAGGAATAGTATTTGATTGACCTTGTATCTACTGAAATTCAATGACCAATGCAAAACACATCGTGGAGAATAAATTTTGAAATATCAAACTGACGATCTGAAATGCATGTAATGCGTTGGTGCCAGATGTAAGCCCTTTGAACTCCTAATGTCGAATTTGCCTTTTTTCTCTGAGTCATGTAAATCAAAGCCAGACACAAATGATTTACAAAAACTTATATAAACTGGCAAATAATGATTATATACAGAATACTGAAAACTGGTAGTTAACCATTATTTATAAGTACGAGTCCGTACAGTTGGCACTGTTGCATTATGAGATATAGCACATAACCATGTTGATAGAAAACACCAACATATATGCATTTACTTCAAACGTCATTCATCGTTTCATAATACTTCGTAATCAACTTTAATTTTCTTTGATAACGGTGAACCTTTTAAAGCTAATTTCTACCTCTTTAGCTTCGGAAATTATTCCATATTTAAACTGACTGCTTATAATGAAAGCAATTTACAAATATGAATGTGTTAAAATATGAACACCTGTAGATTTACCACGCTCCTGAGTGTTGCATTAACTAATCAGCACCCTTAATTCAAACGTTTCTTGGCTCCAGTTATCAGATCTGAGTGGTAGGGTATATAGATCACGTTAATCTAGCGCGTGTTTCCACTGTATTGCTGACGTTCGTTGATGGCGTTATGTTCCAATTATGGACCCAAGAAAATCCCGTGGGTTTGTATTTCTTCTTGAATATTCATGCGTGAGGAGAGAGCTTTACAGATTTGCCATTGTAAAACAGTCGTGTTCTCTGAAAAAATTGTGTGCATATGTTGTAAGCAATTATGTTAAGCGTACTGCATGCGGATCGCTGTGCGATAGTGATCATATCAATAATCTAACTTTTTTTTATTAATGAAATCCAATTATTAGGCAGTCTTTACAATCAACGGGTCAACGGTTTGCACAGAAAGTGAGAAAAATTAGAGTGAGTAAAAATAAGAACATATCTAGGGATACGGTGATCAGTTATTCAAAGTATGAATTGTAAACACATGATAGGTTACGGACTGAAATTATCAGAATAAAATACCAATAAGTAGTGTAAGATACTTATGATTACAGCTTAGACCTATACGAAATGACAGAAGACCCTAACTCACTAACCTCAGAAAGTATCTGTTAATTGTCCTAGTTACCCCTATTCATAGACGTGCTTCTGCATTGATGAATATCCTATTTTCTATCAGTGTTATTCTTAGCCAATGTTGTTCGTGCTCAGATGGCGCTGCTTACACACATAGTTTCGCTTCCTTGGTGTACCTTTCTCGTTCTCTTGCTGCTACTCCCACCTCACTCCATTCGACAAAGGCCGGCGGAGTTGATCGGTTGTAGTGTGTTTCGACTCCGATATAGTACTGTGATTATTAGAATTATGGCCTCGAGGAGACATACAGTGGAAGTTCTCGTAAGAGCCTCATATTCGGAAAACCTGATGACTTATTCTGATATGATGGAGTGTTGAAAGTGTTAACGTTTTCAAGGATTACCGGCACTCGATCGTCGCCACAACAAGGAGGTTACAGCTTCGATGCCACTACAACTACAATCGTCACAGGTTAGTTTTGCAATATTAGTAATGGTAGACTTCTGCATGAAATATACAACATTTCCCCGTGGCCGTAGGGTATACATTCATTTATTAATCTTTGTTTTCGTTTCTTAAGTTTTGTTTAACTGGTAATCTTGGTTATTTGCACACGGGCAAGGAACTCCTGACTCGATAAAGTAGATTTTAGACTACAGGAGTGCATAGGTTGACCGAAACGTCGTGACACTTGTGGAAAGTGGTCAGAATTAACGAGGGCTTGTTGGAAGGCCTCCCAGATTACTGGATCTAATTCCCTTCTGATCTCATTGTACTTTGGCAATTGATATGTGATTTACAGTAACCAGTCTTTAGATAGACTGATTGAATAACGGACGAATGTTTTAAGGGGTCTGACGTGTCACGTAGATGAAAAATTTCAATATGTGAGGTTTAAGGGTCATACTTTGAGCACGTAGTCCGAATAAATCATCATTGTGCCTGAAATCACCGGGTCATTTGGCGAACATGTTCTCGTCTCGAATGTTTATAAGGGGCGCGAGTTGAAGGCATCATATATTCTACAAAAAGCGTTTTATTCATTGCATACTTGTACCGGTTGGTTATTTTTTTCATTTATTCGGAATGATAACTTATAAGACAATTTGCCAGATGTATGGTGCTAACGTTCATATGTTATCAATAAAAGCTACAGACTTTACGTGTTTTGTGGTATATTGAAGTAGTCTGCCATCTAAGTAGGGTTTTGTACGTAGTGAAATGCAAATCATGGTAGTTGTTATTTCCCCATATGTTCTAACCAGTAAAGGCCTTGATGGAACTAAAAATTCACTTGTCTCTAAGTTAGAGGAACTAAAAAGAATTTTGAAATTTCAGATCCTTCAAAAATGAGAAGTGTTTTGACGTAAGGAGTTGATATGGGATTTAGTTAAGCTTAGGGCAATTAGTTCAGGTTAGCAATCGGTTTTAGCAAAGAGTAAAGGAGTCTGTGGTCAAGTTGCCAGACACTAGAACTGCATTCGGTCTCTGCTGCACTAGAACTGCATTATATCTCTACGACGTTCCTGCAGAGCACTCGAGACAATAGATCATGAAGTGTAGTATAGTGTTTGCGCGTCTACGTGCAGAAAATGCAGGTCGATTAAGTTGTGATTGCTCGGCATCTTCGTTGTGGGAGTGTAGCTGCATCGTCGGCATGTAGAGTCTTGGGATACGTTGAAACAGTGTTTCTAGTGATGCAGTGATGGGTGATATCTGATATCCAGAGCATAGAAGAGAGTGAGACTCGTGTTTGTTTGATGAGTGTGGCTTCTGATGGATGTATATATGGGTTGGTTTAAAGCTGAATTGGGAAGGCGGTTGTTTCGTGCTTGTCTGGTTGTTTCAGAAGTGCTTGTTGGGTTATTTCGGCGTGTAAGGGCATTCTGTTTTCCATTTGTTGAAGACAAAGGGATCTGCAAATCAGAATGACCTTATGGTGCTGGTGGAACAACCTACTTACAATAATTGTTATTGATAGGTGAGTTGTCCATGGCTGTGTGGATGTCCTGGGGCTCTAGAAGGAGAATGGTCCTCGCAGAGCAAAGCATTGACTACTTCCAGTATGTCCGCGTATTGTTGGCCGCTGAGGCAGTTGTGGATGGCTGTCGGTTCCCCAGCTTGCAGCAATCCAACCCCACAATCCTGCCGTGATTCTGCCTCTGTGGCGTGATGGCTGCACGTTGTCTGCTTCATATCTACAAAGAAGAAATGCAGGCTATATGTGAGATGTGTCGTGAAACTCGGATGCAAAGTTAGACTAACTGACGTTCTATTTTGTTTGGATCAACAGGAAAGCCTAATATTAAAAGATGATTGATAACAGTATAGTTTCCTCTCGATCTTGTTCAACTACTCAACTGGCGTTGTCTGGACGCCAGCAGTGCAGTTTGCCGTGTTGGTCAGAGGAGAAGTGCTTTTCATCGCAGAACACGACATTCTTCTAGAAAGACTCTTCTACCAGATGGCACAGCAAGGTGGTTCCCAGCTGGTCTTCCCTATTTGACTTAGCAGTGGTTTTATGGCAGGAGTCGTATGGTGCAGGCCAGCTTTATGGAGTCTGTTCCTGATGCTCTTGTCAGATACTTGAATTCCTGTTTGCCATTTAATAGCGACAGCATTAGTCAAGGATTGTCGTCTTGCTGTGTCCAGAATGTTGCGATCTTGTTGCCGAGTCGTGCGACGAGGCTGTCCACTTCTTGCCAGATTTTCTAGGTTCTATTTATTTCTCTCTATCCAACGATAAACGGTCCTTTTATTTATGCTCAACATTTGAAAAATGTGTGTAGCAGGAATACCTGCTGCGTGCATGGTAATGATAGAACGTCGTTGGGCGACCGAAGTTGCCATCCTGTGTGCTTGAGGATCCATGACGTAGTGGCGGGCGAAATTCTAATTTCCCGGCAAACAAGACGTAACGGATCAATATGTCATGCGAGCTAGTGCGTGTGGATGGATAATTTTTCACATGTTCAAGAAATAGACAGAAGACAAAGAGTGATTATGATTTTTTTTATCTCTACGAAAATGTTATTTATATTGTTATTCATTGAAGAATTATTCATAACGTGTAATCATCACTGATATTCAAAACTGGCACCACCGCCCAGCACTCTCTCACCCTTTGTGAGCGATAATTTCGTGTCATAATGGTGTTTCCCAATATTCAGTCCTTAGAATGCGAAGTCTTTGCGTGGTGTTTACGGCTATATTCTTCACTCAAACAGTAACTAATATATTATTTCAAATTATTGCCCATCACTTGATAAAATACACGGAGAAATCCGTCTAGTCGAGTAATATGCGAGAGGTCGTCACTGAGCGAAATTCCCTGCATTTTGTAACCACTGTTGCAGGATCCGTCTAATCGGGTACGACCTGTATATTTGATTTAGTAGTTACGTAAGATATGCTAGTGATATGTGATAAGAAATGGAAATGGAATGAGAGGAAGTTAGTATATATATCAAAAGAAGAGGTGAAAAGTAATATGAGATCGAAACAGAAAGGCAGACTCCAGGGAAAGATGAGTAAAACAAAACTGTGATTCGAGGAAAATATGATATGGAAGGGAATTACGACAAAGAACGTGAGGGATTGAAAAGAGATGAGAGGAAAAATGAGATGGCAAGTAGCAGTAAAGCATTCTCCACGATTTCAGGAAAGTAAATTTACGTTGCTAATTATGCCCTTAGATACTGAAACCGGTAGGAAGTATGTGCTCGAGTAATGCGTAGCCTAATTGTCCATGACCTTGGTTTATCAGACTCTGTATAAGAAGGGAAAACAAACTTGTCAATTGTCTTTGCATTGCGCTACATCATGTGATATGGCATTACGCTATATTACGCCGATTTATATTACCAGGAGATGTGATAAGCAGGACATCTGCAAGATTCATTAGTTGCGGGGAAGTGTACCTAACCGCGCTGAGTTGTTAACACAACGTCGAATTATGAGTTAAGAGGAACCATTAACTATTTATTTTCACGAGCAATTGGGGAAACCAAATAGTGTGTATCACAGGTAATAAAGAATAAATAGATGAGAAAATAGATTGTAGCATCAAGATCAAGGAAAGTTACGAAATATTGAAGTGAATTAACTGTATTTGTGAGCGTCAGCCAGTGTGGATTTTAGAAACCCCAAATCGTACTAGAGAACAATTTCGAAACCCAACAAACCCTTGAAGGTAAATCAGATTCTCCGGGTTCTCCGGGAAGCAAATCTAGGACTGTAAACAACGCCTGTCACATTACTCCCTCACACTTCACTTCGTAAATAACTTGTTAGCACCTGGCGGCGGCTCAAGTATCGCAGGAGACTGGAAGTAGTAGTAGTAGTGTCTCTTGAGGTGAACCTCACCGGCTCTGGATGATGGACAGGTTTTGACGTACTTTATGTGACATTAAAGTGATCACCAAGTTAGATAAGCCGCGAATGCTGAGGTAATATTCACCTTAGGAGTTTATGATAGATAAAACGTGTTTATTGACTCCCTTCTCTTATTTGGAAGGACATAAAGTCAAATCACAAGCAGCGGTAATCTGATACGGTAGTTTATGGTTCTGAAAGTTATCGAAACATTTTGCGTAACGAGCAATAAATCAGTTGTTGGGGAACTTGACCCAGTAGTTGTTGTGGGTTGAATGGTTGGAAGCGGGTTTGAGTGTGATGAGGTTAGTCTACCCTGACTGTGTGTGTGTGAGCTACCTGGTTAGTCTGGGTTGGGGCAGCTAGGATGTTGGTCTAGCTAGGATGGTTTGGTTGAATCTTTCCCATTGCATAATTAATGACACACCATCGCTGTTGTTTTCCTTTTCATCGGATGATTATTACGATTGTAATTTGAGCACACTGGGAAGATAATTATAGTAAACAAGTGGAAATTAATCTTTAGTTTTACGATAAATCTCAATGTTTGTGCCTTATGGCCTAACACTGATTGTGTGGCTGTATGTACCGTATGTGGGTCATCTTTCTCGGTGGGCGAAATACCTTCTCTCGATTTTAGGAACATGAAGCATTTAACTTGTGTGATAGGGAACAGTGGGAACGAAGAGTGTTTTCACCTAGCATACAAAGTGGGATCAGAATCGTTTCGCTAAAAACTTTGACAACTACCATTACTTTGACAGTTTCTGACGTGTATGTAAAATGCGTTTAGATTACATACTCTCCCATGCTGACACTACTATGGCTGTTAATCATCATATATCCGTATGCAGAATGCTAAATCTGTCGTGTAGATTACCTCACCCAAATATCCCTGAGGTATGATGCCTTCTCGGCGATGATATCAAAGGTCTCTGAACCTCCGAGGAAGATCGTAGTGCCCAGTATGTTTAGTGGTGTAACTAACGAATCAATATTGTTTTTTTTTTTCTGGCGAAATGAAATGGATGAATTAACAAGTGACATATAGCATCATAACCGCGCATGCGCACTGTACACCGATGGCATCAACAATGCTTTTTTCTGGCGAAATGAAATGGATGAATTAACAAGTGACATATTGCATCATGCCCGCGCACGCGCGCTGTTCACCGATGGGTCTGATGAATTTCAAAATGAATGATAAAACTGTTAGGACTGGTAAGCATGATTGAAGGACGCGTATCTTATCAATTATAGTTGCTGATTGGTATGGTAATTACCCTCGAATAGAAAGTAAGATCTAACTGTTTGAAAACAGTCTACTGTACGTTGTATATTGTGTTTTACGCAAATGGAAAAATATATGTATAAGGAAGCAGGGCTACCAATTTTAGGCAAGATTGTAATGCATTGTTGTTGTTAAAACGGTGGGTTGTGATCCCTGAGGGGGGGGGGGGTGCATGTGGGGAGGGGGGTGTCGCATGGCTGTCCAGGATGAGTTAAGATAATATTTTTGCTTTAGAATATCGGACCCCAACTGAAGGTGCGCGCATAAAGGAATGAAAAATGTCACAGACTTTCGACTTTTTCCTTTGCCACTGATAATATTGTAGGCAAAAGATGGATCCCCAGGTCTTTGTGTGTTTACACCCGTGGGCATAATAGGGGGTCGAGGTGAACAAAGCCCAGGACGCGGGTCGTCTGGCAAATCAGGTTGAGGAATTGTGACCTCGAGCATATATGAGAATCCCTCGTCTTACACAGAAATGTAAAGACATTTTTTTGATTAGGTGTACATAGAAAATATTTACATGGAGACCCTTTGCTCACAGACACGTATACTTCCACATGCATAAGTACACATTCAGGAACGCTCGCAGACACAAAGAACGTGCACCAAGTATATGAAGACAAGTACAAGCGGAGACATGCGTTCAAAAGCATGCAATCATTAGCAAAAACAGATAAACGTATATGGACTTGTGAACAGGTAAATGCGATAACGCACATGTGCAAATATAATCGTAATCGCCCGAACACGCACGCGCACACAGACACACACGCCCACACACACACGCCCACACACACACACACACACCTAACTTATCACGCAAAGAAAACACAGACGTGCAAACATTATAAAAAAGCACACCAAGACACATACAAACGCAGAAGCGCCAAATACGCTCACATAAGCGAAGTACCGGCGGACGCAGTCGTACATATTCCTACTCACAATTGTGACATGCACTTGTTTATATGTCAGCACGAGAGGACATACGCATTTGTGCGTGCTGGTATTCACGAGGTTATACACGCACAGCGTTCCAGTTTACAGCAGTTTAAGAAAAGTTGTGGAATAGTAGGGAAAGTTTATAGAATGGGGCCTTACGAGCTTTGAACTCGTTCTTCGTACGGTAAAAATATATAGTTACAAAGAAAGTCAGTTGCTGTTTACTGATGACGGCGCTGTTAGAGTTTAGAGTGAGAAAGTGTAGAAGTTGTCTTGGAGAATTTGAGAATGGAGAAAGGTGAGAGTAGATGAATAAAACAAAGTTATTAGGTTTTGCTGTGTAAAATGACGTCAGTTGAGGGGTAAGTTTGAACATAGAAAACACGGAGGAAGTGAAATTGTTTAGGAACCTGAGTGTGTACATGACAGCGAATTGAAACATGAGAGCAGAGGAGAGTCAGTAGGTGGGTGAGGGGGCGAAGGTTCTGGGAGAAATGAGGGCGAAAATGGGTATGTTAGAAGGTATGCTAATCCCAACGGTGTTGTATGGATCCAATGTTTGGGGTATAGAAGAGAATGTACGAAAGAGGGCGAGTTGAGGAAAATGGAATGTTTGCGGAGAGTATGTGATGAGTATGTGATCGAGTTATTAATGATAGGGTAAAAGAGAGGCTGGTAATACGAGTTTGGTTGAGCGAGCTGAAGAGGATTTACCGAAATGGTTTCGACATATGGAAGAGATAGAGAGAACTGGTTGTAAAAGAGGTTTTATATAAATATATATTCTTTTTCTTTTAAACTATTCGCCATTTCCCGCGTTAGCGAGGTAGCATTAAGAACAGAGGACTGGGCCTTTGAGGGAATACCCTCACCTGGCCCAATTCTCTGTTCCTTCTTTTGGAAAAAAAAAAAAAAAAAAAAAAAAAAAAAAACGAGAGGGGAGGATTTCCAGCCCCCCGCTCCCTCCCCTTTTAGTCGCCTTCTACGACACTCAGGGAATACGTGGGAAGTATTCTTAATCCCCTATCCCCAGGGATAATATATATATATATATATATATATATATATATATATATATATATATATATATATATATATATATATATATATATAAGAGTAAATGTGAATAAGAGCAAGGTTATTAGGTACAGTAGGGTTGAGGGTCAAGTCAATTGGGAGGTGAGTTTGAATGGAGAAAAACGCAAAAGGAAGTGAAGTGTTTTAGATATCTGGGAGTGGATCTGGCAGCGGATGGAACCATGGAAGCGGAAGTGGATCATAGGGTGGGGGAGGGGGCGAAAATTCTGGGGGCCTTGAAGAATGTGTGGAAGTCGAGAACATTATCTCGGAAAGCAAAAATGGGTATGTTTGAAGGAATAGTGGTTCCAACAATGTTGTATGGTTGCGAGGCGTGGGCTATGGATAGAGTTGTGCGCAGGAGGATGGATGTGCTGGAAATGAGATGTTTGAAGGACAATGTGTGGTGTGAGGTGGTTTGATCGAGTGAGTAACGTAAGGGTAAGAGAGATGTGTGGAAATAAAAAGAGCGTGGTTGAGAGAGCAGAAGAGGGTGTTTTGAAGTGGTTTGGGCACATGGAGAGAATGAGTGAGGAAAGATTGACCAAGAGGATATATGTGTCGGAGGTGGAGGGAACGAGGAGAAGAGGGAGACCAAATTGGAGGTGGAAAGATGGAGTGAAAAAGATTTTGTGTGATCGGGGCCTGAATATGCAGGAGGATGAAAGGAGGGCAAGGAATAGAGTGAATTGGAGCGATGTGGTATACCGGGGTTGACGTGCTGTCAGTGGATTGAATCAAGGCATGTGAAGCGTCTGGGGTAAACCATGGAAAGCTGTGTAGGTATGTATATTTGCGTGTGTGGACGTATGTATATACATGTGTATGGGGGGGGGGGGGGGGGTTAGGCCATTTCTTTCGTCTGTTTCCTTGTGCTACCTCGCAAACGCGGGAGACAGCGACAAAGTATAATAAATATATAAAATATAATATATATATGCTGGAGGGGTCAAGGAGATTTTGAGTGCTCGGGACCTGACCATCCAGGAAGGTGAAAGGCATGCACGAAATGGAGTGAATTAGAGCGAAGTGCTATATAGGGGGCGAGGTCATTTGAGTCAAGAAAAGTGCGAATGCCGAGAGCATATAGAAGATGAAATAGTTGTATGACAGTAGAAAGTGTTCAGGAGATTGTTCTCCGCGACTACGAAACTTCCTACCGGTACCGTACAAATTGGTAGTTAATGATAGGTTATTGCGCGCGCACACCACACACACACACACACACACACACACACACACACACACACACACACACACACAGCTGAAGTATATGACCTCACTTGGTCTTGTAATAAGAATTGGAGGAATCATTTTCGTCACAGACCTTCGGATGGCTCAAGTCCATACACTGCAGAAATGATAACTAACCAGCCACAGGTCAGGTCACCAGACTTAAAAGAAAATTATTAGAAAAGAAAACGAAAGTAGTGACACTTATGGGTATAAGACATAGACGCCAGTAATATCGAGAACAGCTGTACGATGGGGCTTGTGATGGAGGTCAGAATCCTGCTGAAAGAGTCAATGTTGTTGTGATAAAAGAGAATAATAAATGATGTGAGCTAAAGAGAGACGGGGAAAGTGACGGGGATAAATTGTGGTCGAGATAAACTTAAAGATATGAAAGACGTTACCGAGAATCTGATGCAATCTTCTGGTGTCTCCTTAAAAAATCTCTCTCTCTCTCTCTCTCTCTCTCTCTCTCTCTCTCTCTCTCTCTGAAGTGTATTCCCTTCTCCCACTTCAGCTCTTTACCACTAGGTAGACCTAATGCTCCGGGAACCTATGAGTTTCGACTAATCTCCAAACGACAGACAGACAAAGCATTAATCAGTAATTGATACAGAAGAAGATACATGATTCCCATTTCAAGCTTTATAACTCAATGTTCTTCGCTCGCTCTCTATCCTTCCTTATGTAACACACACACACACACACACACACACACACACTCATTTGTGTGTTCGGGCATCATGGTCTCTTTTCCATTCAATTTAAACCTTTCAGCACTAAACATGAACGACTTATCGATAGAGCCGTAGTTGTGTTCACTATAATTTCTGATTTTTCCCGGTTGGCGTTGTAGGAATCGATATTTTCGTTGCTGACGAGAGGCATTCATGGATGATGAGAGATGTCACCTCAACCCTACACTAGCATGTAGAAGTATCCACAAGGCTCAGATTCTTAAGAGATAATAATGGTATCTGGATCCTTCGTGTTCCCTCAGCTAGGTCCCATTTTCTGCTGTAGAGTGCGTGTATGGAAGAGATTTTGTGAGGTTTACATAATGATGATAACGGTATGTCACATTCATACATAACGGAAAGCTAGGAAGGAGTGATTATAAGTATAATGTTAGAGGAAGTATAACCTTCAAGCAGAGCAGAGGAAAATGCCCGTGGAGGGTGACGGCTAAGGTTTAAATGTCTGTGGCGCACTTGAACGACCATGGATGTCGAAATGGCTCAAATATGAATATTCTGTTTTCAGTGTTTCAATATTCCTGACATCCGTCATGTTTGGGAGGATATCTTTTTTAGTGTGGTCAAAGCCTGTAGATTTACTTCCATGTTATTTGCTCGGTACTTCTTATTGCTGTTTTAATCTCTTGAAGGAAACAAAACCAATTTTCCAAAGCTCGCCTAACTCTATCCTGCAATATTTTGTGAACGATATTCCATCATCAAACGAAGACATATCTTCAGCTGGTCCTCAGCGATGTCTAGAGGCGTCCTGATTACGATGGTAGAATGAGTGAGGCGAATGGCATGTCTTCAGTCGAGTGAGGTTTACATATAAGTAGCAATCCAGGCAAAGAGTTCACTTACCTGGTATCCATGCCCCGCCTGCTGTATATATATCCTTGACTGAGAACTGTTGGCTGAATGTCAACGGTGAGAGTAATGCATGGGTTCACCCGTCTTTGAATACCAAGTGAAAATTCCAGAATCGAGAGGGGCATCCATGATCACTGGCTTTATTTGGATATCATAACTTTGGTGTTGTGTGTCAAATCATCTCTAGTTCCGTTGTGGTTGCTGGAGCATAATGCTGCGTTGGAGCACCGTATCTCGGGTGCACTGTTAGTCTCCTAGGTAGTGAGGTGAGAGTGTTGACACCGGGTGTAATCCATTTGGTGAAGTTTGCAATCATCAGGGTATGAATGTGTCGATCACATTGGGTCTCTTAAGTGATCTGGGATCCTTATTTAGGTAGTTATATTTAACCCGGGTTGCCGATTTTGGCGTCGTGGATATAGATGACCAGCCATATTCTCTTCTTATTCTTGTGATATTTGACTTTCTCACCGATCATTTGACGAAGTACCCGCTCAACGGATTTGTAAATGGGGATATTTGGTTCTCGATACTGTAGGTGGATTGACTGTGTCTCTTCCTCATCTCCTACGTTGTTGCTGGTGTATATTTCGTTCATCAATATCTGTCGTAGTCGCTGCAGCTCCTGCTTGAAGGGTACCCAGCTTGAGCAGCTCTTAAAGGCTCTCCTAATTAATCATCTTATAACGCTCATTTTCTAAAAGGTCAAAGCATTCACTGGCTCCATTCAGCCACGGCCCAGCATCATTAAGGCTTCTGTAAACTAAAGTGGGAAAAAGTTTCGTCTTCACCACAGGTGTACGTCAAGCAAGAGGAGTCTATTCTCAGTGCTTAGTTCGCATGTGAATTTGTTTACTGCATTGTACATCACTGCAGTCTGTCTGTTAGGGATTGTATGTTCCTTTACGGAGACAACAGTATCGTCCATATAGCGGTAGTAAATATAAGGAAGTAGGTCCTGAAGAATTTGGAGTAGGCAGAAAAGAATTCCAAAAGTGAGATCTCATTCGGCAGTGGAGCAGGCCTTCTAGGCCTCGGATGGATGTTTCAGGAACATCTCAAGAATGGATATCGGGTTTTACGGGTTGAGGTACTGGATGCTCATTTGTCTGTAATGTCAAGGATGATTATTGTTTTAGTTTCTGCTGGGACATTGGTGAAACTTCTGTGAATATTGATACCCATCGATATTGAGATTCTTTTTGTTTTGTAGCCAAAGCTAAACTTCAACTAATGAAAATAAAGAATGAAATAGAAAAGTTAGTTATAAAAGATGAGGATAAACTTGTTCCTAGGTGGCTTACAGTTCGTTGTTGTGTTCGCTGGTGCTTATTAAGGTGGTCGGCTTCTGAGTATTACTATTTTCATCTTATTCTTAAGCATCCACTGTTGAGGAACACACATACTATGTCAACGTCGGGGTAAAGCCAAGGACTCCTCTCAAGTCTGTTTTCTTTTCTGTTAGATAAACAATCAGAATTAGAAAATATCGCCATCGATCTTGGCCATGTTTGTGTCGAATTGTGGATGCAGATATTAAGCTGAGAGCATAATTAGTGATCGACTCCACTCTGCCGCATGAATGTGTGTGTGTGTGTGTGTGTGTGTGTGTGTGTGTGTACATAATCAGAACCCTGAAATCTGTGGAATAAAGTACGCCAAGAAAGAACACGAATATATGTTATGTTAAGAGGAATGGCAAAAAGTTCTCATGTTTTACGAACTGAACATAATCGGAAAACCTGTTAAATGTAGTTACTCCAGTGAAGAGCTTCGTTACCAGGGACAGACGGTGACTGGTAAGGCTATGAAGTATGTAAATCTTTATCAAAATCAAATTGGAGCTGGTGCCTTCTCAGACGAGTGGTTACTTATGTATCTCATGTCCAACTTAATGCAGGTATTGAGAATAAAGCACGACTAAGTGTAGTATGTTCCTGATTTCTTTTATGAAATATAAGGAAATACATGATGTGGTGTTAAGAGTGGAAGAATCATTTTTTTGAGTGGGAGTCTTCATTAAAGTGTTGGTCTGAATACAAAATATATAATGTCAGATTTGAAGGTTCTTTCTCAGCCAAAACATGATCTACAAACCGTAATTGCGAAGCAGTATCCTTAATGGGTCGTATACAACAGTCCAGAAAATATTAAATTCAGATCTGAAGACTAGCCTTAGCCTCACAAGAGAGCAGTTCTTTATTCATCAAATTATAATTTGAGTGCCATGTGTTACTGCCGTTTGGAGTTGAGCGCGGTGTTCTATCCTAGTTGGTTCGATATCTCCACACGAGATGTGTCCCATTCTGTAGACTCTGTGGGTAGGAGTATACTGTCAATAACATATGGCCATACAATCGGTCGTCCTCGGTCGCCCATGAGATCACCGTTGCAGAAATAACGAGAAAAAGTGAGAAAATATTTTCCCAGTTGGCTTTTGTAATTCACGTTAATTCTTCCTTGTATTCTCTATCCAGTTGGTCGTCTACTTCTTCAGTTTCCAGTCATTATCCAAGAAGAAAATAACGCATACTTTAAGATGCCATGCTGCTCACCTGATTATTATTATTATTATTCCTTATTAGGCAAACCGGCTGCATTACACATTCAAGTAATCATTATTCATTCAGCATGATATGGGTATATATCATGCAACTTGAAGTGCAACTGAAAACGTAGAACCTACTTATATCGCAATTCAAGTTTGATACTAAGTTTATCAACATACGTTTTGCAATTTGCTGAAGGATACTCTACTCTCATTGTGTAGAGATGATCTGTGAATGAAATAATTGGTTAAGCTACAACGCTTGGCTCACCAGGACGATGAATTTCATACTTCTCGTATGATAAAAAGGTGGTATGTGGTAAAACCGATTTCCTACAGCTGAAATAAAAACTGTGTGGAATATGTGCTAGGTATTCAGGGCAGGTATGCTTGGTGTTCATCATTCTGATACTCATTATTCGCATTCGGTAACAATTCCATTATTAGATTTTTGTTTCAGTTGATTCGATAAAGCTTTTCATTCTGAATCCCTACAAGGGATAGATTTAATATGAAGTAAATGGACACGGAAATATTAAGTAAGGTTTTGTTCACACCAGATATTCAAATACGATTCTTGAGAAATTTTTGCATAATCAGAAAATCATGGGAGGAAAAACAGAAAATTATGGAGGGAAAACATGGTCATGCTATGTATGAGACAGTGACCCAATCCCACCTTGTGGATTGGCGATGATGGCTTTGGTTCCAAGTATCCCTCCCTTACAGCGACTAACAAGCCGACTGGAGATCATTTTTCCAAGCGTTTTCTTGAGATTTTGAAGAGGTATGAATACATGTAAGGTTCCGTTGTAACACCGTGTTGTAGTGTTGTAGGATCTTAATGCCTTTACAATCAAGTTCTACAAAGACAACCTGCGGCGTATAGAAATATAGTTTTCTTACGTATTTGGAAGATTCGTCTCTTTTCGATGTAACTCATTGAGTGTCTTTGTCGTAAGATTGTGGCCATGATGTATTGTATCAGGCCAGAAAGTACTCCGTACTGTTAATGGCACGTTACATACGTTACATACCGAGTCGCTAGGAATACGTCTGAGTGGACTATCTACTAACTGACGGGTAGAGTTAGTTTAGCAGCCAAGACCAAAACGTTGTCGCATATATATATATATATATATATATATATATATATATATATATATATATATATACATATATATATATACATACAGGGTTAAAGCTCCCCTTTCAAGACCTTACCTGTTTATGATCGTTTTTGAGCTGAATGTACGTCAGATGCCACTGGTCCTTCAAGACACACTATATCCCATGCACGTCCAACATAAGTTGAAAATTATGCATAATTTAACGTTTCCTGTTTTGCGCCTCGCCTAAATTTTGCCAGCAAATATTTCCTCCCGGCTCGAATTCAGCGTAGTGGATATTGGCTATAGGAACACAAACACACAACTAATAGAAGAGGTTGATCATAAAATAGTGACTTAAGATTTTTAATCTTTAGTTTATGTGAGGTTTGTTGTTGACCAAAATCCTGACTTGAATACGTTAGATAAAGTTTATACGACAATTAAATTGCTAATGTGGCTATAATTTAAAAAAATATTGTTATAGTATGTGGAGGTCAAAGACTACAAGACGCAGTATAACGTAACTAAAGCAATAGATTTCAATGGTTTATTTCTTTTCTCCAGAGATTCGTCCATGCGTTCTTCTGTGATGATAGATACGTTGGCTAGTCCTAAAACCATCATTTGAACTGAGCAACAGCATGTACGAGAAAATGCCATAGTGTATCAAAAAGAAACGTGTGATAAGGATTCCTTTAGGTATTTAGGTATTTATCTTATTCTATCGTTAACACTGTAAGAAGCTCATTGCAATATGTGATAAGTAGGAACTTAGCTTTAGATCGCAGCTTGTATAGGGGTTACGTATCATCGTCCGTCCACACTGCATCTTATCAACAGCCCGAAGAATTTCCTTTATCATTCAGCCGAAGGAATTATGTTCGAATCGGGTTTCTATGTATTTTAAGTAGTTTTGCCTCTAAAAACTGGTGTATATTGAATCTTTCTCAGTGATGTTGGGCACAAGAGAAGTATGATATATTGAAGATGAGTTATAGCAGTTCTTCAAGAAGACGTAATACTGACATCAGAAATGTTCCTAATCGTACGTTCTCTCTGCTTAGATACACGAGCCTTACTGAATCCAGTGATATATCTAGATATACAGATTCGTATTTATTGGAGGAGAAAAGGGAATACTGGTCGTTTAGGGACGAAGGTCCTTACCAGGCTAAGACGTGTTGAATCCTTAGCCAACATTCCTACTTATCTTCCAAGGTATTTCATGTTACTGTCGTGTGTAAAGAATATTTTGTTGTATTTGGACTTTCATTCAGATCAAGTTGTTCATGAACAGTAAGGAAGAAGAGAGGAACTTGTACCATGAAAAATAAAGTAACATTTTGAGTACAGAGTCTAAACTTCGAATAATGGGTTTTTTACCTTGAATAATCACCTTTAGTGATTTAGTTATACTTATGATAAGCCACAAAATTCCCTCCTGGCTGGTAATGAGCTATCTCCAGCTTCAAAAACCCAGCAGTAATGCACAACATAGTACCAGATTCAAGAAGTTGATGTCGCAGGGCATATTATCGTTATAGTTGTTGTATCAAGGTGTGATTGATGATATTTCTCAAAATAAAGAAAAGAAAGCTATTGAGTGAGCGTGAGCGCAAAATTCTTGAAATTGGTACATCAGCATGTACGGTATATATATGTATACGGTATAAGTATATCGTTCTCATATACCTTTGTTCCAGGATAGTACACGTGTTTCTGTGATCAGAAGCTGAGACAGAGAACGGTTAGGGAATTATTAAGATATACTGGTGATGTAAGGGTAGTGGTTGATCGGAGTGGTCAAAACAAGGAGATTATGAATGCCAGGAACTAAACAGGTTTAAAAGTCTTTCTGGTGGTTCAGAGTACGAGAAATGGGGCCCCTACGAATGTAATTACAAATAGATAATTACATAGAATTCGTGCAGCAGTGCACCGGAATATCTGTCGTCTGCAAAGACGAGACGGCTTTAAGATCCCGGGTAACTCGGTCAATGAGCATTTCTCTAGTCTAATTTAGCTTACCATACTTCACTCTTCACCAGGGGAGGAAATGGCGAGACGCCTCTGTTTTCACTACTCGGTTTTCTCCAGTGGCTTTTGGTTACGAAACAAATTCCTCCAAAATTCTCTTTATTTCTATAAAGTTTATTTAGAAAGATTGTTTTTATTGCTGGAAGACTTCATCCTGAAAGTTCCTTTGCATATTTTTATCTTGATCTAATTCAATTTTTTTTATAATATGATTATAAACTATACGAAGGACTATGTATGATTTTTCATATATCCATCTCTACTTATGGATCTGTTTTCGCATATCCCGTTCATTGGAACAACATAAATATTTTTCTTCACAGAAAAATTGTGATGAAACTTAATATTGTAAATAATCACAGCGTATTTTCCCTTCAGCCTGTGAGTTAACCACAAATTACCCCGTTTCCACGAACCTCCGGTACGATGTTTTGAACTTATTTCCCAGAGCTTAGTTTATTCCCGTCGTCTTCGTGTTTTCACCGTCAGACTTGCAGTCAAGGGCGGTACCGCTGGCTGGAACAAATTATTGCTAGAACACACCGAGGCTAGTCCCTCCATCCCTCGCCAGGAGAGCCCAAGGCCCGTCTGTCTTCTGAAATTAATGGTGGAGAAGCTAGCTACAGAGACAGTGAAGGGTGCCTGGTATTTCCCAAGCGAATATGTTGGAGAGAATATCGAAAGAAGATTCTGGCCATAAGATGATGAGGAGATAATATATAAAGATAATTAAAAGGAAGGTTGTAAACAGGGGGGAAAAAATATAGATAGAGAATTCAGTCGCGTGGAAAACTCGGAGATAATATAACAGGAGGGAATTTTCGTAGTAGTATCGTAGTATTACATTTAAGAAGTTAAACAGGAGAGGATGTGAACAAGGGAGAGAGGTAAGGGAGGCATTGTCTAGAGGAAGCAGTGTGGAATTATATCATTATGAATCTGAATAAAGGATAGTTGTACGGAAGATGACGTGCGGAAAGATAGCTACGAGATTATATCGGAATACAAGAGAGAATTTGAGATCATAACAACGTGTCATAGTACATTACGTTCCCTCTAACTTTGTATGTACGTAGACTGATGTAACCGTTGGTAGTGTTGGACGTTGGTCGTAACAGCAGCTTCTACTGTTCGTGATGCTGCAGTAAGCAGGCAGTGTCGTCATGTGGTACCAGGTCAGAGGGTAAGTCACTGGTTTCTACATATTTCTCTCTCGACTTTTTAGCGATGCAATTCAGAAACCATGTTATACTGTACACATCGTTTGGTGATATTAGATGTCTGTTTTACGTCAGTAGTATGCATTAGGTCGTGTTTTCGTCAAATTCCTTCTATGACCTCGCCGTCATGAGTGATGTGTCACAAATGATCTCGTATGGCATCAGGAACATTGCCTACGAATGGAGAGGAAAGTCGTTATGATCGAGACGGGGGATTCTCAGTCACGTATCATCAGCGGCTTTCCAAGAGGATCGGTAATGCATTTAACGACAGTTACATCCGTTTTCTGTGAACACATTAGGATATTTGTCTTTGAGGGATTCGCCTCTACACGTTTTCAGAAGTCTTGTGTGGTTTCCCTAGTGTCAGATTAGGTAAAAATCGAGTGTCCGAATGACACGTCCTGTTATACCACCGACTACGTTTCTGAATGATGTTTCGATCGCGAAACCAATGTAATACGTTAGTATCCCTTGTAGTCGGACATAATAAGAGGCCTGTATTTCCTGATAAGTCAGTGTCTTTGATGAGCAAGTAAGCCCACTAGATTATAGACGTCTAGCGCCCCCTCGCGTTAAAGAATTTCGCCTTTTACCGCAACGACCCCATTGTCATATATATATATATATATATATATATATATATATATATATATATATATATATATATATATATATATAATATGCAATATGCCTGCCGTCCCTTATTGTTCCTGCCGACATGTTTATTTGGAGAATGGAGATTAAAGACCTTCTTCCTGGAGCTGAGAGTACTCTATTTTTGCCTTATTAGCCACAGCAGAGCACGGCTCATTCATATGCACGGGAGAGCTCGAGTTCCAGGAAACAAACATGCACCTGGGGATCACCTTGCTTGTCCCCCTGCAGGCCAGCCTGAGTCTCGTGAAGGACACGATGCTCGCCGGGGCGACGCACCCACCGTGACCAGGACGAAGATCCTGAAGATGAGAGAGAGAGAGAGAGAGAGAGAGAGAGAGAGAGAGAGAGAGAGAGAGAGAGAGAGAGAGAGAGAGAGACGTGAGAATGTCAGTAAAAACATTGTTAGTTACAGCCACGAGACATTCATGCTGTGTACGAGGGTGAATTTTGTGAAAGCATTGGGAGGCTAGTGAATCAGATCTCGAGAGAGAGAGAGAGAGAGAGAGAGAGAGAGAGAGAGAGAGAGAGAGAGAGAGAGAGAGAGAGACGTGAGAATGTCAGTAAAAACATTGTTAGTCACAGCCACGAGACATTCATGCTGAGTACGAGGGTGATTTTTGTGAAGCAGAGAGAGGCCAGTGAATCAGATCTCGGAAGACTCTTATCTGTTGATAGATAGTTATAGAAGCTTATCATATTATTATATTAGGTATAAAAGGCCATTAGACCAGAGTAAGAGAAAATTATTTATTCTCTTTATTATTGTTCTAATTTCTTTTTATAGTAGACAACATGGCTTGACAAAAGCATGACCCAGTCATTTCCATCTCTGATGACTGTGAAATAGGATTAATTTGAGCAGTTTAGTTAGTTTTTGGTGTACTTGTTTTTTTTTACAGACGGAAAAACAGAGAAACATACAAATGTTGGAAGACAATTTCACAACCCTATGACAGGAAAGGTACCATAACGGTCAACCCTCGTGTGACTAATCTCCACACGTATATCATGGGAAGCAGCAGCCTCTCGTGTGCCACGGGCCAGGGAATTAGGGGCTGGGTGACACGAAGACATTACGAGAGCAGTGGCTGAAGTAACACGTGCAGAACAGGGAGAGAAGGAAACATCTTGACGGACAGGAGAGTTGATAATGTGGAAAGCCTCTGACTGTACTGTGGTGAAGAGGTGGATGAAGAGCCGCTAGAGGCATGAAAGTGAATAAGGGGAAGGTAAGGCCTTCCTGTGCCTTCAGTGTCCCCAGGGTTTTGGAGGCAGACTTGGCAATCTTCATTACGTTGCGTGTCCAGGACTGAGTGGAGGATGTGGTTATGCTCAGCAAGTTAATGTTGTTGCAGGTTTTCATTGCTGCCTAGAAATTCAACTGTGGGAAGTGTAAGAAATCTAAAGAAAGGTATAAGGAGAATGCTTTGTTAATGTTAGATTTCACTAGATTAATGATTCCATGCTCCACGCGAAAGGTCTTAAGTAAGACTTGCTTTTTTAAAGTACTCGCTGGCAGCTGAAGTAGTTTTACTTGATATTGAAGAAAACTTCCCCATCTTAAGGAAAGAATCCAAGATCTGATTTAATGCAGTGAACATCGGGGCAGAGTTTTAGCTGTTAATCCGTCTCTGCTACATGTAGGTTGTAACACAGCCTCCTGATCGTCTGGATACGAGAGGTTTTCGGTAGACCTGATGGTATGAGAAAGCAACGCTTATATCATTGATAATCATAATCAACCACAAGCAAAATTCACGAAGGAATAGCTGTATAAAAAAGAATATACAGCATAAAAACTTATCGTTTTTATGAATGTAATACAAGAGTATAAGCCTTCACCATGTCTTTGCTTTGCGAAAAATTGAAAAAGAAATTTATGGAGGTTAACAAATAGGGATACAGATACAGGAGCAGTTACGTGAAACTGAACAAAGCAAGTGTGCGAAAGTTAAGACAATGGTCATAACTAGGAGAAAGTAGAGGAGGGATTCAGATCAAGAGGGTTCACCAACATGTGTTAAATGGTATCAGAAAGAAGTGTTCATGACACCAAACTATTACTTTCTGAATTGATGTGGGTTTAGATAGAAATGATATATTTTACTTTAGACAATCAGCTAGAGACAAGATGGGAAACATAAAAACTTTATCTTACCAATCTTGCAACATAGTTATAAACAGAGGAGTAGGAAAATGATCACAGTGAGTGTGTAGCATGACAGCACAAATGGTGGACAATATAGCGAGCATGGTAACCCGTTGAATGATGAGAATGAAGTGAACTAGAGAGGCTTTTTAAAAAGCAGTCCAGGTTTCAACGAAGCTTAAAAGTATTTCATGAAATTTAATTAGACTATTATGTATAGAGATGCATTCATGCTAATACGTTTTTTACTTAAGAATTTCTAATGAAATGCGCTCTAATGGTGTAAGTAAATATCACTTCATCTAGTAACTTTGCACTTAAGTCTTGGTTTATGGGAAAACTGCAGTTTTAATTCACTACAGACCGTGTGTTGATAGGAAGACGTATGAGACTTATGGAACTGGATAGTTGTGGTGGGTAAGAATATTTTTTTTTTTTTAAATAAAGGGCGGTAACGGCATTTATCCATGAGAAGTGGATCAGAGAATATTGGTCTGTATTTTACACAAAGGAGGAGAATATCAATGAAGAAAGCAGGAACTGAAATAGAGCAACAGAACAGTAGGGAGACGATATTATACTGGAACCATTTGGAGAGAGTGGATGAGGGCGACAGTTTCCAATAAGTAGTCAGAGAATGAGGTTAGTGCGTCCGATAAAAGGAGGGAACTGAACAAAGAATAGAGTGCAGGAATACTGTACGTTCACGAAAGAGGCAAGTATGTGTGTGAATTCCGAGTGATACACGTTTACTTCAATGTTTGCAACTGACATAGGGAGCTAAGGGTAATGTAGGACATTCCATACTAGCATCTGAATGTAGGTACTCCGATAGTAACAGGGTAACTTGTCCCCACTAGTACTAACTCGAGACCAAACCAGAGTCAAGCCTTCGCCGTACTTCAGTTAAGGCAACCCCACACTGAAGTTATTCTGATTTCATTTCGTACCCGTTGATGAAAACAGACCAGTGTTATTCATTCTATATTATGTAGCAAACAATTCTGCCCAAAGGAAAACTAGTGATCGAATTCAATTTGATTTACAATAATCAAAGTAATAATTCACTTGATCTTTTAAGGTTCTGGGCACGTCGTGATTTTAAGGTTGACCAAAGTTTAGGGACGATTTATGTCGGATTTGAGGACAACTTGACCTGAGTGGGGACGACTTGACTCTGGTCTGAGGACGACTTGGTTGTTATCAGCGAAAGAGCTGGCTGAAAGACCAATCTAGTTTTATCTTTGTATATGTATTGATATGGTGACGCTCTCTGGCATCAATAAATCGTGTGTTCTGTAATGGTTGATCTGCTTTTCAGTGAACCTTTTCGTTTGCCGCTGTTACATCCTCGGCGTGTTGTTCTTTAGGGAATTCTTTTTTCTTTGCCTCAGCTCATGTAACACTTTTATGTCTTTTGGCTGTCCATCGTTTGCATTGATAGATTGTAATCTTTTTGAGCTCATCTTTCTATGCGTTGGTGACTGATGAATCCGATACTGGACTTACACGCGCACACACACACACACACACACACACACACACACACACACACACACACACACACACACACACGTACACGCCCTCGTGTGTAACGGTGATACAGTAAGTTTGCTTGCGTCAAAGCGCCCATGACCGTTTTGCTGTCAGTTGATCTTGTGCCGCTTGCACGTAGCTCCTACGGTCGTACGCTTCACCTCAAACAGTCTTCATGTTGTACAAGCATACTTGTCTTGTATGCTCTATTAGAACTAAGTCTTTTAAATATATGAAAAAGAGGAGAAATATTTAGTCAAATTCAAAAACTATTGAGTGAATTTCCATTTACGTGTGCTATTATTCTGGGGTGTGAAAACAGCCGTAGAGAAAGAATTCAGCTCCGCCCCGCCAGGCGAGGCAGGTGTTCACACGAGCCTCAGTAATGTTCACCGTAGTCTCTGTGATGTTTACATGGTGACTCTTGCTGCTGGGCAAGATTAAATATTGACACTTGAAGTAAATGAAGCGTCACTGCCCAGTGAATATTCTGTTTTCATCCTCTTCTTGCTACCATCATCATTACTTTCTCTCCTTTTCCTCTTTCCAACTTTTTTTTCCCTCCTTCCCCTCTGTTATATAGTTGATGTACGTCCTAGCATACAGATGACTGGGAATATAACGGTTATAAATATCGCAATGGTGATGAACAAGTGTCGTGAAAATGATGAAATAAAGAAAAATCTCTGAGGAAATGCAGATAAATATTTGATGTACGAAGAAGAAAATAGAGGAGAGGACCAGCAAGCCACTAAGGCACTGTTTATATGTCTTACCAGAAAGGAAAGAAAGAACACACAGTGCAGTGAGGAACACAGTCATTACAGTGAATAACAGTCAGTGTAGTGAAAACTCATATGAAAGTGTTGACTGGAGTTGAAAGTATAGGATTTGGTGTAATTAGTCGTGCAGAAGTCATTATTAAGGATAAGATAGCAGTTTGTGAGTCAACACAACATGCAACACCAAGAAGTGAAACGAAGTTAGGAATGTACACAGGTGCCAGATGTGGTCAGTTGCAGAGCACTTCACAAGTGGATAGATTAAACATAGGAGGAAGCAAAAACATATCTCCAACAGTGATGACTAAGTAAAGATGTCAAGATAGCCTTATCTTGGGATAGTTTTACTCATGAATAACGACCTTGATGGCGAAAGCAGACATGTGACAAAGAAGCTTGTAGACTCTTGGAATGGCATTCAGGTGGGCTGACTTGTAAGTTCATATAATCCTTTATGTGGTGCATCAGTACAGGCAGGATATTAGAGGAATATGATAGATGATGACAAGAAAATGAAAATCATATTATTTTAGAAGACTGTCAAGTGTATCGGTGATGAAATAAGATATCTGGAAAATATACACTAAGGACAGTGGAGAAATGAGACTTACGGATGGAAAAACAGAAACTCCTTTGCCAAGTAGGTATAACTTTGGTACCGTGTGATAGACTTTCAGTAGGTAGCTTTGTATAGCTTAGTGTAAAACTAGAATGGTTATGTGTACAATGACATAAAGGTATGATGATGATACTTATTCTACTTTGTTTTTAGAGTAGATGAACTGATTGAGATTCAAAGTGATCAAGAAGATTACATTGGAGAAACTAAAAGACGATTGGCTGTAAGAGCAGATGAAAACGTGGGGGCAGTTAGGGGACGCTTAAGGCTTCAGAAGGAAGAAGAGAGGAAGATATCAAACGAGAAAACAGATGAAGAGATAAGCTAAAAGAACTGGATAGTACACCTGCCTCAGATGGAAATAGAATTTCAAGACTGAACATAGAATTTGTCATCCTCCACTGTGTCAGGATATGCGCTGTTGTGGAAGCTTTCGTTGCTGGAGCACTCAAAGCGACTTGCAGTTCCAGAAGTATGCTATGATTATGACAAAAATAATGGGTGTCAGTTGGATAATTAAAAATACAGATTTCAGCTTCCATAAAGTATTTAGAAAAGAACATGTGGTTGAAATAAAAGGGGGGAAAGATAAACAAATATACATGAACGAGTTGATGGACAGAACAAGAGACGAGAAGCAGATCCGAAGACGAGTCGCAGTGATTGTGGAAAAGATAAAAGATAAATTGAGAAGGATAGAGCGTGGGACAAATGATGTCAAAACTCGAAAGCTTTTTCTGCCCAAATTATGATATCAGTAGTGCTTTAGATTCAGGCCCTTGTTTACATCCAACGACTTTGAAGGGTTGATGGTGGAAATGGCAACAAAAATGAAAAAAGGCATGGAAAGATTCACAGTTCTTAAGACTATGAGTAATGGCATACCTATAAGATATCCTGTATGAAAATATGTGAATAAGTGGAGCTAAACGATTGCTAATACAAGGCTTAACGTTCTTCAGTTTCATGAATACACTTCAGACTATAATGTGATTTTTATAGATGCAGCAAACACATGGCTCAGAGTGAGTAAGATGTAGAAGATAACGAGCAATATCATAATTTTCGTTCTGACAATAATTACATTTGATCAACAGCCAAAATGTTTCGGGGAAGAAAGTAGATAATCTTTGCTAATTAGGGAGAGTTGAGAACTGATACGATACTTCAAAATGTTAATTAGCTTTAGTTGAAGATACAGGGTGGGTCCCAATATGTACGATTTGAACTGCTTTTGGCGTTATGCTGCCTTAAGGCAAGATCTGGCAACTCTGAGCTCGGGAGGTGCATGATGTAGTCAGCAATCAAGTATTGCATCATCCAACTTGATGTTTTTCATTTCTTTCGGGGAATCGCTCGCTGTGCACATGTCGTACTCGTTTCCTAAACTATTTTTCGTAAGCCGAAGTTTTTATTCGAGTCGTGTTCTTATGTAGTTATCATTTCGTATCCCAAAGTCTGTATTCGAGCTGGAGTTGGCTTAGATATGATACTCAGTATGTTAGCCAGTTTCATTTTAAAGTACGTTGCATGCTGCTGCTTGGAATCTCTCGTACTGGTTTTCTGTCAATCTACGGAAATGCACTGCTCCATTTTTTTGCAGTCATGTGTGACTGACTGTTGTGATTTTTTTTTTTTTTGCCGAACGTAAACAAAAGATGTCACGTAAGAGCGTGAACAGGGCTGATAACTTTAGTTTTGTTTGTGGGATGGTGACTTTTGCATAACAGAAGTGTGTCATAATCCCGATCATCAGGAAAGCCTGCTGTATTTACCATTTATTTTCGCTGTGAGGTTAGGGACCAGGACAAGAGTTTGGCCTCACACATGTGCTTCAATGTTTGAGCAGATATCCTTGGAAATCGTTTGAATTATAAAAGGCGATTGATGCCTTTTGCCGTGCCCATGTTGTGGAGGGAGCCGACAGATCACGTCGGTGCCTCTTACTTCTGCGTAGTGCTTCCAGTCCGGCAAAGAATTTCCAAGAAGAAAAAGTGGACCTTAAGCTCTCCGAATATACCATCTGTTATGTGGCCGGTACCCTACGGTGAAGGAATTCCTGTTCTGGAACTCCCAGACTCGTTTGTGAAAAGGCTCTTGCTCCCTTTGTAGACAGCGTGTGAAGCATTTATAAAAACGCATTGCTTAATGAAAGTAAATAAAACTTATGGTTATGAAAGTAGATAGAAAACGGCAGATCAGAGATGATCTTGGCGAGATATAGGACCTGAACCTCAGTTCTAACGAGAAAAGCTGGAACGAAATATATAAATTGGGAGTGATGATATTAAAGGCGTACATACCAAGGGAACAACATTTTCTCGTGGCTTAAAGAATTGTTTTAACATTTAGTATCAAAAGTAAATACGATGGAAAAGTAAGATACCAGAAGAATACAATATTGAACAATAATAAGAAAAAGAATGAAATAAGCAATAAGTCAAGGTAGTAACAAGAGAGAACTTCAAAAGAAATCGATAAACGGTGACAAAATATCACTGAAACACTTAGTATAAACGACCATGAGATATTCAGTAGCAAGGAAGACATTTCAGAAGTGGTTATATGTGAATAAAACAAGGGAGGAAAAATTTCCCATCCTTAGAAAATTTAATTGAATGAAGCTAATAGATCAGTACAAGTCAGTACCCAGGATAAACCTCGGAGAGAATGTTAATGACACGACAGTCATTAGTGAATTGAAAAAGCTGTCAAATGTTGAAGAGACTGAAAATAACGTGATTATAGCAATAGACTAACCGAAAGAAAATTCATCATCGGGACCATATCAAATATCAGTAATTTTCTACGAAAGATAAAACAACTTTGGTAATATACTGAATGACTTTGATAACAACGACAAAGTCATGATTATGGAATCATAATGGAAAGTCACGAAATATCATGTGATAACAACAATACAGAGGGTCTAAGCTTTAACAGAAACAACGTAGACCTGTACGTTTGACGTCTTATGTTATAAAAGACTTCGTAAAAGTGACCAAGAAAGACATATCAAATAACCTGATTAACAGCGTCTTGATTAACGAAGACTATCATGGATTTCTACCTAGAAAAAGAACACAAACTCGGTTAATGTTTCGCAGCCAAAAGCTGAGGTTAAATAAATTTTCTTCATTGACGTTTCCAAGGGGGTTAGGTTAGGTTAAGTAGTTAAATGACAGAAATTAAGTTAGAAGGAATGATGAAGGAATACTTTAAATGCCCAAAATATTGAAAGCGATATCTTTCGGGAGAGAATATTTTTATCCTGTGCACCAAAAGGAGGATAAGTGGCTTCAAGCTGGAGCATAACGGTAATATCAGACACAAAACAAAGGAGTGAAAGAGGCACAGACAAAGGAGTAAAAAAAGACATAGACAAAGGAATAAAAAAGACATGGACAAAGGAATAAAAGATAGGGCAGGAGGGTGTTTTGCAAGTGCCACTGGGATAAGTAAGATGACAGGATCAGAAGAGGACAAAGAGCAAATACAGATTATATATATATATATATATATATCCCTGGGGATAGGCTATCCCTAGGGATAGGGGAGAAAGAATACTTCCCACGTATTCCCTGCGTGTCGTAGAAGGCGACTAAAAGGGGAGGGAGCGGGGGGCTGGAAATCCTCCCCTCTCACTTTTTTTTTTTAATTTTCCAAAAGAGTGAACAGAGAAGGGGCCCAGGTGAGGATATTCCCTCAAGGGCCCAGTCCTCTGTTCTCAACGCTACCTCGCTAATGCGGGAAATGGCGAATAGTATGAAAGAAAAAAGAAAAGATATATATATATATATATATATATATATATATATATATATATATATATATATATATATATATAACGGGTGAAGGAGAACTTGATGGTATTCATTAAAGAATTCAAGCCTATAAATCACGGAATTATCATCAGTGTAATATATGATAGTGACAGTGTACAAGGGCCAAACATATTAAGATATTTCTAATAAAAGAACAAAAAATGGAATTTAGAGATCACATTGAAGATATCGGACTGGCACGTTAAGAAATGAGTCGTGTGATAATAACTTTCACAATGAGAGAAATGTGGTAATGAATGTTACACACACACACACACACACACATATATTGGAAAGGATCACAATTTTGCGCGTGATCTAGTATATTTCTAAGAGTCCATGGGGAAAATGAAACACGATAAGTTCCCAAGTG
Organism: Panulirus ornatus; assembly: GCF_036320965.1. Lineage (NCBI taxonomy): Eukaryota > Metazoa > Arthropoda > Malacostraca > Decapoda > Palinuridae > Panulirus > Panulirus ornatus. The sequence continues at coordinate 28,812,882 of NC_092241.1, forward strand.
CACTTTCGCGTAATAATCACATCATCAGGGGAGACACAAGAGGGAAATATAAGTCAGTTGATATACAACGAGGAGACGAAGCTAGAATGCCATTTGGTAAACATACGATTGTCTTGGACAATCGTAATATAGCAGAATCAAAGTTGCTAAATCTAAAAGATTTATACGAAAACCCAGCGGGAAAAGTCTTACCAAACAAATGACAAATGCAGAAAATGAGAACAGAAACTTACAAAAGACGTCTGTAAAATATAAAGAAAATGGTTAAGAACGCTTCTCAGGTCAACCCAGTTTTGACGATTATGCAACGCGCGTGGCAACAGGGAATAAATACATATGATTATTGAAACATATACGGTGAGCACTACGCTCTAGCCCTGCCTCATAGGAAGAAAAAAAACTCTTCGTAAGAACTTTTTTTCTCTGCAAATATCTATCATGGTTGAGAGAGAGTACATTTTTCTCTCTGCAAATATCTGTCATGGTTGAGAGAGAGAGAGTACTTTTTTCTCTCTGCAAATATCTGTCATGGTTGAGAGAGAGAGTACTTTTTTCTCTCTGCAAATATCTGTCATGGTTGAGAGAGAGAGAGAGAGAGAGAGAGAGAGAGAGAGAGAGAGAGAGAGAGAGAGAGAGAGAGAGAGATTAACTCCTGCAGGTGGGTCTTGGTGGCTGACGGCACGAGCCAGCAACGCAGACCTCCCCATGCAAGCTGGCTGGTGTGAAAACATCAACAGTCGCTATTATGAACATGATCAACACCCATATTTACATCTCCTCCCGTTGACATAAAGATCTGAAACCCTCCTTTTGCCTGACGTTTGAATTGTCCTCCAAGTGACGTACATGGCATCCTCGAGTGCATGATTGAATTTACAACATGTTTGGAGGCGATGCATTTGGCATTGCCCGAGACGCCAGAGAGAATAGTTATGTAAAGTGTATATCTCAAAGCTCATTATACCTTCATAATGTAGACAGAGATCTTGGTTGGTTTGTGTGTCGTCTCTCTCTCTCTCTCACACACACACACACACACACACACACACACACACACACACACACACACACACACACACACACGTTATGTATATATATATATATATATATATATATATATATATATATATATATATATATATGGCCCAACCCACCCACGTACACATGTATATACATACATATATATTTGTATGTGTGGTCCCGTACTCAAGCCTGCCCGACGTTAAACCGCGAATCAAAAGTTATTTTTGGCGAGGCCTCTTATCACTGAGAGTATACGGTCTCGTCAAAGAAACTAATCACACCAAGGCAGTCTGAGTTTGTTGTTGGAAGTGGCGCAGCTTTAGGCTGCAAAAGCCTTAAAATGGTTCTGGGTAAGACCAGGTCTCTTTCGTAGAAATTAGTACTGACGTAATTATATATATATATATATATATATATATATATATATATATATATATATATATATATATATATATATATATATAATTTTTTTTTTCTTTTTTTTGCTTTGTCGCTGTCTCCCGCGTTTGCGCAAGGAAACAGACGAAAGAAATGGCCCAACCCACCCCCATACACATGTATATACATACGTCCACACACGCAAATATACATACCTACACAGCTTTCCATGGTTTACCCCAAGTATCACATGCCCTGATTCAATCCACTGACAGCACGTCAACCCCGGTATACCACATCGATCCAATTCACTCTATTCCTTGCCCTCCTTTCACCCTCCTGCATGCTCAGGCCCCGATCACACAAAATCTTTTTCACTCCATCTTTCCACCTCCAATTTGGTCTCCCACTTCTCCTCGTTCCCTCCACCTCCGACACATATATCCTCTTGGTCAATCTTTCCTCACTCATTCTCTCCATGTGCCCAAACCATTTCAAAACACCCTCTTCTGCTCTCTCAACCACGCTCTTTTTATTTCCACACATCTCTCTTACTCTTATGTTACTTGATCAAACCACCTCACACCACACATTGTCCTCAAACATCTCATTTCCAGCACATCCATCCTCCTGCGCACAACTCTATCCATAGCCCACGCCTCGCAACCATACAACATTGTTGGAACAACTATTCCTTCAAACATACCCATTTTTGCTTTCCGAGATAATGTTCTCGACTTCCATATATATATATATATTTATACAGATCATTCGTCTTATATAGGAGAATTCTTTACTGTTGTAGTCATTGTATCTTTAGGGATTTATCACATGGTTTGTATTTCAAACTGGTTAACACCAACAAAGATTTGTCGCTTTCCGTAGTGCAGACCCATTGTAAACATTTGTCTTTCTATAGACAGGTTTGTCACGCCACTGATGCCGCCGTGGATAAAAAGTCCATGGCACTCCCACCGAGATGAAGTTGAGGCACAACCCAAGACACTAGTTAACTAGTGGCTGTGTCTTTTAACCTCTCCATGGTCGAGGTGGCCAGATACCCTTACTGGGGTTAGCATTCGACATATACGTCTTGTGTCTATCGTTGCATTGGTTTTATTTGTACAAGTAATTTCGAATACCAGAGAGAGAGAGAAGAGAGAGAGAGAGAGAGAGAGAGAGAGAGAGAGAGAGAGAGAGAGAGAGAGAGTGAAAAAGCAACAGCAGATGTGATTCGTATTACCCCGTTGCCTCAAGCAAATTATAGAAGTCTCCCGGCATCCCTTCCTCATAACGAGGGCGTGTACAAGATAACTAATGCAGTGTCTCGTTTGATGACGATTTCTCGCTCAGTACGCTTGGCTGGGTGACGGGCGTTACAGTCAACTCATAACTCGCTCATGAAGGAAGAAGAAAAAAAAAATCATTCTCAAATTATAGAGGAAGGAAAACCAAGATTATATAATCTAATCATCATTAAACATTTTAGAAACTGCTCCAGTTCGTTGTTTAGAGCTATGGGTATTTCACGCACGTATGGAGACAATATCTAATTATTTTCGTCTCTGTGAGGTCAAGGGTTAATGTGAGAACAAGTGAAACAAGCGAGTGTATATTTCTGAGAAAAGTTGTTCATAATCAGGCCTAAAAAGAAAAGAAAATCGTATTTAATCGTGAATGACTCGTACGATTTCACATGACACGTCTGCCTACCAACCATTGTGATCACCCAGCGATCAACAAACGTATGCGTATGACTCTATAATTCAAACACTCACCATTGTCCTCCTTCATGTTATACATTGGCACAGTACATGTCCCTCTTGCTGTTACACACTGGCACAATACATAATATAAACTAATCCTCGGGTACCTCTCCTTGATCCATACATACACTAAAAATCCGAGCTAACCAATCAACAACATATTCAACCCCTTTCTTGGCGATTTCAGTTGCAATACCAGCCAATCCATCCGCCTTGCATCATGACCATTCTGCCATGACAGTGAACACTTGTGGTGTAGGTTGGAAGCACAGGCTGATCCCTGAACGTCGACCTGTCATAAAATTAGGCGGAAGGGAACAAATACGTGGTTGTACATTGTGATATAATCAGGAGCGTATTAAAACGTATTTCCACTGTTGTACGTCATTGTTTCTAAATCTTCGTGAAGATACAGAAACCACTTTTCGTTTCATTGTTTTTCGCTGTTAATGGGAAAGGGTAAACAAAGGCATTTGGGGGCTCTGCCCTCCACCGTAATATCTTAATGTGGAATAAATTTGCGAGCTCCCTTTTTGCTATACATTCCCAGTACTCATGCTAGTGTTTCTAACCTGTCTTGACTTCTTCTTCGTGGTTCATGAAGTATGGGCCTCATTGTATCCCCTGCTGAATGATATCAAAATTATTACCCGAAATGGGTTAATACCAATTGCTGCCTCTGCAGATCAGAGGTGTAGTGGTGATAGAGCCGTAGTATAGTGACGGATTAATTATATATGATGGGAACTGTGGTATTGGTTGTACTCTGAGCAAGTTAGTCGAATGTTCAAAGCAGTTTTATTCTGATGATCATATGGTCTATTTTGAGGTGAGGGTTGTGGTTGTGCCATGTTATTCAGGTGGTATCACCATAGTGTTGTGTTTATGGAGTTCATGTGAGTACGAGTGGTTATAGTAATAAGACTATCAGAACTAGTTTTCTTATTACAAGCTTATGGGGTTCATTACCATTACTGTAGCGCTCGTTGTCCTGCACGAGCCACGGGGCCAGAGAAAGCTTCTGCATTGCCTATCTTTCATTCCTTAACAGGTTGTGACACTTCATCAGTATTTCGACGTTTGTATTTCTAGAATTTTTACGTATCTTTTCTAACCTCTCAGAATGCTTTGTAAAAATTATAATTTTTTTTTCCGGACAAATTAAAAGATTCATTATTCTGTTGTATTCCCAGACATCCAACGCTGTTCGCACTAGTAAGGCAAGAGAGACAGTCTGTGCAGGGGGGGTAAGAACCTTTGAAGCATATTTCGCCAACCCAGGGAGAATTAACAGAGCATATTAAAGGAGCAGTTTATCAGGTTGTGTATGCCTGGGGTCAGAGGATGGTTAACTAGGTAGATCTTCCGTCATCTGCTGACTGCGGCTGGGAACACACAGATTAGCTGGTTTAAAGACAGGTTAGGGGCCAGAGTGGACAAATTTACTGGAAGTGAGAGAGGAGTGTTATGAACTCACACGCTGTAAACGCAAGTAAACCTGCACAAAAGGCTGCATGCGTTTCTGATCTGGCCTCAAGTGTACTGCTGTCTGTGATTTAGAACTACAGTTGGCACAGATATTTTCGCGCGTACGAAATTATGTCTTCATTTATTCGGCATATGTCTTAAGGTTGTATGATAAAGACGTCCCTTTTGCGAAGAATACTTTCATCTGTATTAACGTTGGACGAACATAAACATGCGAATTGAATGGAAAAAACACGTCCACTTTGCAAAAATATTTATATGGCTGTGAAAGAAGCTTAACTACATCATCAGACTTCTTTTATTGCATATTATCTGCTTATTTAAACCAGTGAAAAGGTTTTAAGTTGCTTGAAAACTGCGGAACCTTCTTTCATTAGTAATAACAATGTTCAATGGACGAAGCTTGTGGTTTATATTCAGCCATATTATGCACACGTGTTTTGAATTTTTTTTGCTATACGAGTTAAGTTTTCTTGTGCTCACTAAATGCATAGGAAATTTAGTTTGTTTCTGCCAACATTTTAAGCTGATAGATGTTAGACATCGTAAGATTTATGTATTGTAGGAGGTAAATTCCTAGCGTTTTGACTCGTTCAATTAAAAAGACGTATGTCCTGGGGTTGAACGGTATGTAAATCTGTTGCCTAAGGTAGCCCGATAGTAAAGCAAGGCTCCTCCCCCAAAGACTCATCAATCTGAAATATGAGACGAAATATCCGAAACCTTAATCATCTATTAGCAGAATGTTTTTAGCTGTTAAAAAAAATTTCCGGAGGCAAAATAATGTAAGATGAATGAAAATGTATATTACTATTCTGAATAATAATAATAGCCTGCCAATTTGCCTGTTCTGATGCGCTGAGGCTACCTCCACTAACCCAGGTGGGAGAAGAAAGAGAGAAAAAAGATCGACCTGGAATTTTTGTACTGGAACCTGGATTTAATGTTTGGTTATGTTTGTATCGAAAGTAAATTCATCCTGAAGAAAGTCAAGAAATCAATCTTCATAGCAAATGTATAAGTTTCAACTTAATGTCTTGTGTGAATGGGGTAGAAACAAATTATTTTGCATGCAAACAAAGAAAAATGAAACAGGTTAAGAGCCTAAGAGTTGTTTTCTCACCTGTGAGCGTTACCAAAAAGGCGCAATGAAAATGGATGTTCCTCCCACAAATGTTTGCTGGTTGGTACCCTCGCTGTAACGTGTCGCATCCCCTTAAACCTGATAGAACTCATAGATGAACTTGCCTCGTCTCCTTCTTTGTCGCAGATGATGACCATTTGCCCTTGCTATGTCCAAGCCAAGTCTGTCATTTTCATCGTAATCTTAAATAGTTCTTCCGAATCTCTTCTGTGTGTGGCTTTACTGCACTTAACTTTCGATAACTATTTCATACATAGTAATCTGGGTAAACACTCGCGCGGTTATTAATATGCCAAGTTTGACATAAGTTATTAAGGGCATATCAATAATTCACCTTGAACCTTACAGGTAAGGTCACTTATATCGTCAGTAATCGACTAAATGACTTTGTCGCTTGATAATTATGAACTTATGAACTTCCGACTCTTTGTACGAAGCCTCGAACTCTTCCCAACGTCCGTACAAATTGTTTCGTTTCCATCTGTTACAAACCAGTAGACGTTTCGTTTTATTGTTCCTTTTCAAAAATTCCTAAGCTTTAGTTTTTTCAGACATCTCCGTTTCACTTTAAATTCAGCAGTGCTTACCATGTTTTGTAGAGGTATATACTGATATCCAGACAGTATATACAAATACTTAGAATCTATTCTATTTATGTCGTTCACTGTATCTCTGTAGGATGAATGGACTTATGCTACAGGGAGATGGGTCATTTCTTCATCAAGTTTATCTTCTTCCCACTATCAGGCATAATCTGGAATGAAGCTCTTAAAACGCCTGAAAATACTGGAGAATTTACCAACAATGCGATGAGTCGATTCAATCAATATCTCTCGTAATTTGTGTGCATCAGATTTTTTTTCATGCGTATCTATATCGCTTCCTTTCACTTTACGTCTTAAACGTGTGGGCAACATCACTCTGGGTGGATGTTTGATTTCCAAGTGATGATAATCATCAGTGTTTACGCCTTAAACTGACTTCTTATACTGCATTAGGAAATTATTGAACTCTTTCATTGAGATCACTTGACAGAAAAAGATTATCTGTAAAGTTAAACGCAAAGCTTTGATGTAAAGGTACCCTCATTATACTCGGTCGCCCGATCATTCAAGGCTCAAATTTACAGTCGCAGGTAAACGGCATGGAGGAGCCTGTGTTGATGGCCTCGCTTTAGGAATAGATTGCATTTTTTTTTATTACAGAAAACGGCGGAAAAAGATAACCCTCCTTTTTTCCGCTAAAGCAGCCTAGGTGAAGCCTCAAGTGTAATCTGTTAGCAACCTCGGTCTGCCTACCGATACATAATCTAGGAACTCTCCATGAAATTGCTTGTCACAAGGCCCCTTAATCATGTTCAAAAAATCGGGGAATTCTTCGTAAGCTTCTGACTTTGAACACATGAGTTTAAGTCTTTTGCGGTTTGCTGCTGGTTGTGATGATCTTCTGAGAATGGATGAACGAGTCTCCTGCACTTACGTCTCATACGGTCTTGTAGTTGTGTAGGTGGGACACACCATAGTCCCTGGCAGATGGTCATCTTATTTTTCTTATGTTAGCCGAGTCGCCATCGGCAACTGTGGCCCTAATCAAGGTCATCTCATGATCGACCAACCCCTAAGAGTAGATGAACAGCTGGGTTGACTGCGGATCGACTGCCGCAACCTGGGTTCGAACCTATGCAGTGTGCACTCGACTCTGGGCGGCTCGTAAATGCGTCACGGTCAGGAGCACCACCCTCTACACCACGGAAGTGTAGCACAGCTCTCATGCTTCACGACCACTGAGCCGCTAGGAGCAGATGAGAGGTAGGAAGGAGTGGAGTTATCTCAAGCAGAGTAAGGCAAAGAGCTCAAGGTCATTGACCCATTACTGTCACAGTTTACACTAATCTTTGAGCCAGATATACCTGTTCTCTGGTCGAGCTGTAGAACTGGTTCTTTAATTTGTTGCTCTACGCTTACGATATCTCGTGTGTGATTAGGCATAATCCATGTTACCCATGCTAGGTTTGAGCCTTTATATGAGGAAGAGAGTCGCACACATATACACACTATATCGAAAAGGAATTCATTTATAATATCATCCCGTCTTGGGTCATGATATCAAATGGGTTTAATGATTTTGTATAAACACGTTTGTATAGGAATTACCTCTTCAATAAGAATCTGCAACAGATTTTAGCGTCGTACATTTTTGAGCAGGTTTTTGCACTGTGAACAACATTTGTTTTATTTCCTTTTGTTTATTGAGAAAATATAGAGAAGTAGCAGGGAAAATGTATAAGAATGAAAGGCGAAGCTCCAGGATCGATTCCCAGCCATTAGGTTCACAAGTTCTGGTATGATATCGAGAGAGAAATAATGGGTAAACCTTACATGGGAAGTTTAGTGGGTTGATATCAGTCTGGAAAACGAGAATCTTAATAATGATCCAGCCAGAACTGTTCCTGGAAGAAAAAAAAAGTGTTTTTCTTTCTTTGACACTTTTCATTTGATACATACACACGCACACACACATACACACACACACACATACATACACACGCACACACACACACACACACACACACAGCTATACATTATCAGTGACCGTCGCATTATATTTTGTGTGTGTGTGTGTGTGTGTGGGTTTTCACGTGCATCCTGATCATCCACTTGTGGATGATGCATCACACCTGTGTTTATACAGTCTTGCGAAAGCTTTCGTCTCTCGCAGCTTGATGCCATCAACATTCCAAGCATTTATCAAAGCTTTAGTTTCCAAGAGACACCTACGTCAGCTTCACAGATTCATTCTGGAATTAATCTTAGTATTCATTTAGATTGTGACTCTCTATATAGTTTTATATTCTATTGATTTACGAGGGTATTTATAACAACAACCATGGAGTTCTGCAGAAATGTCTCTCAGTTTGATAAGCCTTCCATTCATTTAAAGACAATATCTACGTCATAGGTAAATAACCTGGATTCTATCCACATCTGGCATAGCCTAAGGAGGAAATACGAGTCGGTTTCGTTTTTCATCACTGAATATTGGAGACGATCCTCTTCGTTATGACTATGAGGAATTCCGGCAGAGCACGTACCATCATCACTGTGGCATACGTGAGAATGGAAATATGAATGCCGTCGGTGTAGTCTATATATGACTTCGGTACAGCGTGCCAGTACTATCGTAAACCTCATGCAGGCAGGTGGGTAGTTATCAGCGTGCTACCGCTGTCACGGTTCACTACCCCTGACCCAGGAGGGCAGGAGGGGTGAAGGTGGGTGGGTTGATCTTCGGGAAGGTGGTGAGATAGATGCCACAGCTCCATTATGCCATCATAGCCACGGTTTACCGCGCTTCACCTGCACTCAATAACATTTGCGAGTCGGGTAAAACAGCTCATTTTAATTCTATCCAATTCATCTACTGTATTAAATGTATAACATGACTTTTATTACAAATTCTATATCCATATATGTATGGTGATTGAACTTCCACGTACATAGCTTACATTGTATGTCAGTACCATTAAAATTCTCTCAGTTTTGACCAAAAGAGTGTAGGGATTTCTCCCTGTACAAGCCCCATATGTTTCTTGAAAATTCATTCTTTTCGTTACTGCTTTTGTCTATGTATCTTAAGTTTTCTGTAAGCCTCATGAAAAGATGTATGCAACGTAACATAGATGCAATCACGTCTATCTACCAATATTTCAATTCCATATACTTTAAACAGGTTGTGTCCTACATTCTGAGCAGTCCTGTTTCTTGTACTGCATTTTGCTCCGTGTTCATCTATTCATTGAGAAAAAGAAATCCAGAAGTTGTAGAGGGAAGAATGCAATCACCGCCACACTTGCAAGAAATGGCAGTCAGTAAGTTGTGTTGGAAGCCTCACTCTCTTATTACTGCTGATGCATTATTACACATACACACACGCACGCATGAAGGCCGCTCACAGAAGCATGGTGTGGTTTATGTATTGTCTGGACTGGTGCAGTGAGGTGTCCACCCACATGTGATGATGGATGAGGGGCAATGCAAACCCAAAATATTGAGCAATATTACTGCATATTCTGTCTCGTGATTGAAACTAACATTCCTGTTAAATGGAGACAAATTTTTAGATTTTTTCTTTGTGTGTTTTTCCAACAATGAATATACTGTGATGGGAAAGAGACTTTATATCTTAATTTTCTTAGGTTTGTATATGTTGTCCTTTTTCATTCTTCTCAATAGAAGTGTATATTACTTTAATCACGTTCATAGATCTTTTCAATCCGATTTTGTGAAGGTGATATACCCAAGACAGATAGATGCACACGCGTACATTATTGTAGGAATGATGGGAACAACTGTGTATTGATAGTACTAGATTATCTTCTTCAAAACTCCTTGTTCAGTTACGTCTTTTCTCATTTTTCTGAGTCTCGTGTGTTGATCCCATAGAGTCTTGATGATCTTGTCGAGTCTGATCGAGTCTTGGTGATGAAGAGTGGGTGATGTGACAAATGAAGGTATAAATAGGGGACATGGGGTCCCTGGCGCATTGAAAATAGATAGAATCGTGTAAAATTGTGCTCTGAAAAAGGAAAAGTAAGATAAGGTCTATGAGAAAAGGTGCATACATAAGTAAACGTGGGTGAGTAAGTTTGAGGGGTAATGTATATGCTAACTAACAGGTGCGCTTAGAGGTGTGGCAGATTGTGGTGTTCTTCCCATTCCCGTTCAGTGCGGAACAATCAACATCCACTGCCACATCCTTAATGCCATCTGCAAATCAGACCGATTCAATACAGTCACCAGTTTTGCAGTGCTGTAGGAATGGAAGGGCAGAACATCTAGAGAAGGCATGGTAGAGCAGCAGGAAACGCCCATTCATCTCCCAGAGTGAGTCGTGTTGGAGGTATGACCCACAGCTCTTACCACCAGCGAACACATTCGTTAATGGCTGACCGGCTTGAATGCCTGATTATCATATTGCTTCACAGGAAGCCAGTCCACTTCATCCTCTTGACATAGATACCTGGTGATCTCACTGCCGCACCCACTTCATTTGCATCGCATATAGTCAAAGGAACTCTAGCTTGACCTCAGTAACTCAGGACTGGGTCATTTTTGTCTATATTACCGCCTCTTCGAGGATCCAGAGTTCCATTTATATTACCTTGTAGCACCTTCCCTCACCCTGGATTATAATGGCATTGATCTAATTTATGCTGCAGGCAGCACTCGTGTCCCGGATTATGAAGGCAAATGTTGGTATGTTTTAGTCTACAAGAATTTAAAGGGTTCTTGCTCTCTGTCGTAAGTGATACTTATGTTTACAAGTAATCTTGGAACATTTACAGTTCAAGTTTTATCTTGGCAGGCAAATATTAATGTTTATATTTTTGCAACTCTTCTTATGCGTCTAGATCCTGTATTGCTCATGCCGTTTGCATAAGAGTGGACTATTTCCATAATACCTTTAAGCGTCTGGTGATAGATAATTATCATCGAGATTATTATCGATGGTAGATATGCAATTTTGAATCTGTATTTCACATATACATCAAGTGCAAGCCATGTTTTCCTCATTCAGTCGAGTTTAAAAGTTTCGTAAATCCAGTTTAGGTGTGTTCTTGACAGTGCCCTGGGACGATTCTGAGAGTCATCGATTTTATGAATGTGGTGTATGTTTACAGCAAGTCTGGAGTGTGTGAGAGAGCAGGTCTGCCTCGGAAATGTCAGAGGAAAGTGAGATTCTCTGACCCACTCTGAAGGTGTTTATCATCCCTTTCCCAAGACTGGTTCCCAGAGCTGTTGTAGTCTACTATATCCTGCCAGGCAGACTGTTTTTCTTCAACTCCACTTTCTTCCACACCTTCTTGCACCTAGGGCGGAAACCCTTCTGGTATACTGTTCTGGGACGTCACTGAGCGAATCAATGTTGCAACGTTTCTGCTCAGATGAAGAATCAGTAAAATGTATTCAATAAGGACAAGAATATACCTCTTTTGATGTTCCTTACCTAAAGATTATTATTATGTAACATTGTTATCATTAGGTCAGTTCTAACAGGAAAAACATTGTTATCCTCATCTTTAAACATGTCGAAAGACCTTTAGTAATAACTCATCCTCATGCACGACGCTGTTACCATATCTTCGGGTTATAGAGATGTCCCACGCGCCATCTGTGAGGAAACCGGAGCTAAAACGAGCGTCATGTCTTACCGATCACTATCCTCTAATTTTAGGGTTGTTTCTGTTAGGAAATCCGGTTCATCATTGTAGACATCCATAATGGCAACTTGTCCATCCATTCCCAATACATGGCTCAAGCTTCACACGTACTTATCATCTCCTCATCCTCCTAAGTTTATAGTTCTTGCCGTTCACTCCCCATGGGCACTTCCTCTCTCCCCATAGTATTCTCCTTCTGTACGAACGTTACAGCTTGTTGACAAGGGAGTATGTATTTATCATTTGCCCTGTTTCACAGGTTAGGTTTGCCACGAATAAAGAACGAGGGAAGTTCTTTCATATGGGGTAAAACGTCAGGTATATGTTCTGTAATGATGATGGAAACTTTGAGTCGAGATTGGAATACCTGTCTTGTATCTCTGCTGTGATGCTATATGTGTATATAAATTTCCATGTGCAGAGATGTCATAAGAGTTGATTTCTCTGATGATCGAAGCAATGAACCTCAGTGAAACGGCACATTATGTGAAGCATCATGTTGCACTCCATCCATAGTTCATTTTTTTATTTGAATCTTCCAATTTGCTTTTAGTCTAGAGTCCTTTAATCATTTGTAGAATTTTGGATCAATTTATGCAGGCTTGAACTGTGAATCTCCTCCGAACAACTGTTCTTGGAAATGGAAACCAAGAAATACTACTGACTTATTTTTATGATACGATATTTCTGTAAAGTGACTGACAAAGCAGAGGCAGAATATGCGACAATCATGTTTAGGGTGTGAGCATTATTTCCTTGCACAAACATCAATTGAAAATAGCTTAAACAGATTATACTATTATGTGTACAAGGACTGTTATATTTCCTTCTCTACGTTTGTGCTTTGTGTGTTCCTGCTTTTAATGTTCTTCATTTTCGTTTAGAAAGACAATATAAGGATTAGATTACCTCGTGTGTGTGTGTGTGTGTGTGTATATATATATATATATATATATATATATATATATATATATATATATATATATATATAAGTATAAGTTTGTTGAGTATTCCTGGCAAATTATATGGGAGGGTATTGATTGAGAGGGTGAAGGCATGTACGGGGCATCAGGTTGGGGAGGAGCAGTGTGGTTTCGGAAGTGGTGGAGGATGTGTGGATCGGGTGTTTGCTTTGAAGAGTGTATGTGAGAAATGCTTAGAAAAGCAAATGGATTTGTGTGTAGCATTTATGGATCTGGAGAAGGCATATGATAGAGTTGGAGATGCTCTGTGGAAGGTGTTAAGAATATATGGTGTGGGAGGCAAGTTGTTAGAAGCAGTGAAAAGTTTTTATCGAGGATGTAAGGCATGTGTACGTGTAGGAAGAGAGGAAAGTGATTGGTTCTCGGTGAATGTAGGTTTGCGGCAGGGGTGTGTGATGTCTCCATGGTTGTTTAATTTGTTTATGGATGGGGTTGTTAGGGAGGTGAATGCAAGAATTTTGGAAAGAGGGGCAAGTATGAAGTCTGTTGGGGATGAGAGAGCTTGGGAAGTGAGTCAGTTGTTGTTCGCTGATGATACAGCGCTGGTGGCTGATTCATGTGAGAAACTGCAGAAGCTGGTGACTGAGTTTGGTAAAGTGTGTGAAAGAAGAAAGTTAAGAGTAAATGTGAATAAGAGAAAGGTTATTAGGTACAGTAGGGTTGAGGGTCAAGTCAATTGGGAGGTGAGTTTGAATGGAGAAAAACTGGAGGAAGTGAAGTGTTTTAGATATCTGGGAGTGGATCTGGCAGCGGATGGAACCATGGAAGCGGAAGTGGATCGTAGGGTGGGGGAGGGGGCGAAAATTCTGGGAGCCTTGAAGAATGTGTGGAAGTCGAGAACATTATCTCGGAAAGCAAAAATGGGTATATTTGAAGGAACAGTGGTTCCAACAATGTTGTATGGTTGCGAGGCGTGGACTATGGATAGAGTTGTGCGCAGGAGGATGGATGTGCTGGAAATGAGATGTTTGAGGACAATGTGTGGTGTGAGGTGGTTTGATCGAGTAAGTAACGTAAGGGTAAGAGAGATGTGTGGAAATAAAAAGAGCGTGGTTGAGAGAGCAGAAGAGGGTGTTTTGAAATGGTTTGGTTACATGGAGAGAATGAGTGAGGAAAGATTGACCAAGAGGATATATGTGTCGGAGGTGGAGGGAACGAGGAGAAGAGGGAGACCAAATTGGAGGTGGAAAGATGGAGTGAAAAGGATTTTGTGTGATTGGGGCCTGAACATGCAGGAGGGTGAAAGGAGGGCAAAGAATAGAGTGAATTGGAGCGATGTGGTATACCGGGGTTGACGTGCTGTCAGTGGATTGAATCAAGGCATGTGTATGGGGGTGGGTTGGGCCATTTCTTTCGTCTGTTTCCTTGCGCTACCTTGCAAACGCGGGAGACAGCGGCAAAAAAAAAAAAAAAAAAAAGTATATATATGTATATATATATATATATTATATATATATATATATATATATATATGTGTGTGTGTGTGTGTGTGTATTGCACACGACGAAACGAATTGATATTCAAGGTTTTCTGAGAGAGGAATTTGAACACATTAATGATGACTGTTTACCAACACGGTTAGAAGCGACGTGTCAAGGCTGGTCGTACTGAAGGTTATTTTAATCCTAAGTTCATAATAAGTCTTGGTAAAACTTGGGTATAGCTAATCACGGTCGAAATGTGTGTATGTATGTATGTATGTATAACCTTCCCGTATCTCTCTCTCTCTCTCTCTCTCTCTCTCTCTCTCTCTCTCTATATATATATATATATATATATATATATATATATATATATATATATATATATATATGCATAACCTTCAGCAAAACAAGCCTTGAGTAGATGTACCAGATATGTACTCACTTGTATGTATGTATGTATATACACATACAGCCTAGCCTAAGCCAGGTTCCCATGTATCGATCAGTCTCGAGGGGAGGATGAACATCTAGGTTGGGTGTTGGCCGATTGCCGCCCACAGGATTCGAACCCATGTAGATCAGACTCCGGGCCGGCCCGCGCTGATTCATGGTCGGTAACACTAACCATTACACCTCGTATGTATGTGTATATGTATAATATGTATGTGTATGTGTGAAGGAAGTCTGTAGTGACCGTTTAAGATATCATCCATGACAGAATAAACAACAACATTATTCAACCCACTGACCTCCACTTGAAAGCTGTGCCGGATTATGATCAGTAAAGGTTTTCTCTCACCGTAAACACAGCCTCAACAAAGCTTTAAATACAAAGTAATTACCTACAAGACTCGGGGCAAGAACGGGATACAGTACGTGTGTTGCTGGAATACGGTCAAAAAAAAAAGTTATTACAGATGTTTTTGCCACAAGCATCTTAACGAGTAATGGAGAGGGAGGAATGTTGCACGTAGACCAAGTAGGTGAATCATACAAATGCTACTCTTTTATGTAGAATTTAATTACATCTAGATTGGATTCTTGGGAGTGCTTAGAATATAGAAAACTGTTAGAGAGGATCGGCTTGACCTCAACCTACATATGAAACGAGGCTATGAGCGAACCGGTAAATACAGGAAAAGACTGAGAGAAAACATATGAAGTGAACAGTGAAAATATTGTAGATAAATAGTTATTATGTACTAGGCATACAAACACGAGTGGTAGGCTTTCTCTGGGACTTTCATGAAACTGGGAATGTCGCAGAGTAGCGGATACGCCTTCATCTTACTGGTTAATCAACAAATGATGTTTGGAATACGTGGAGATGTTTAGGTAATGAATGATGAGTGAAGACATCAGGACCCCATGACAGATATGAGTAATGCTGTGTTGCTGGAGGTATAGTGGGAGATCTCTGAAATATTAAGATACGATACTGGACAGAATCTGTTGAGAGACATTTTGGAGGGGAGACATTGATAAAGCACTGTTCGACCCGATGAACTGTATAGGTGGACAGGGATTTGGCGTCACTTATCATTCTCTGTTCGGGAATTTTGCGGCGTTGTAGACTGGAAGACCACATCAGTTTACTCTGTTCATCAATGAGAAACATCCTGTAGTGGAGAATACACCAGAGGGCTGCTAGGTTAGTGGTTGGTGCCCTTGAGAGTAGGAAAAAAAATGACTTGTGAAACGTTATAATATTAAAGATGACGACTCGACTCCAACCCTCCTTCCCCAGTGAGTATATAAGTCACTAGCATACAAATCTAACAGGCAGGACGATTCCTGGACCTTTCTGAAACGGCAGATGTCGCAGGTAGCGGATATAGCCTTCATCTTACTGTTAATCATCAATGTGTTTGAATAACGTGCATAGTCTAGTAAGAATGATAGTAAAGCATCAGGCCTCATAACAGAAGAGTAATCTGATGCTGCTGGAGGTATATAAATATTGAATAATAAGATAGATACACTAGAATATGTTAGATAGATTTTAGGGAACATATGATAAAGCACATGTTGTAGGATGGAAGCTGTATATAGGTGTGCGAGGATATTAGCGGAATATCATTTCTGTTCGGGAATTTTGCGGCGTTGTTATGACTGGTAAGTACTAACAGAGACTCTGTTATAATAAAACGACTGTAGGGGAGATACAAAAGAGGGTGCTATTATGGTTGGGCCCTATGGAGAGAAATAAAAGATTGAAACGTATAATTTGATAGAAGATGACGACTCGAAAAACTGGTCTGGGGAGAAGATACGCCTTGAACTACGAATTAAGACATGCGCATAACTTACCCTTATCTAACAGTGCATTGCAGTATGATTAATGCAGACGATGTGTGAACTCCATTAAGAATCTCCCTGCATCCTAACTACCGTTTCGGAACCTCCAGATAATCGATCAGTGAGAACAGTCTCAAGTCGGGAAAGGTCAAATGGTGCTCAGGATAAATCCTTCTGGTCAGGGGATGGCAGCCTAAGTGAATTCTACCTCTTAAACAAAGGTATGGTGTGAATATATATATATATATATATATATATATATATATATATATATATATATATATATATATATATATATATGTGTGTGTGTTGTGAGTTAGATATATAGGGAGATTGAAGGACTTATATGCGGCGTTTATGGATCTGGAGAAAGCATATGATAGGGTTGATAGAGATGCTTTTTGGAAGGTCTTACTAATATACGATGCAGGTGGAAAGCTACCAGTAAGAACTTTTTATTCAGAGCGTAATGCGTGTGTGCGAGCTGGTTGAGAGGAGAGGGAGTGGTTCCAGGTAAAGGTTGTTCTGCAGCAGAGGCGTGTGATGTCACCGTGGCTGTATAATATGTTTATGGATGAGGTCGCGAGGGAGGTATATGCAAGGGCCTTGGAGAGAGTATGCAGTTTGAAGACGGTGAGGGGACCTTAGAGGTGAGGCAGTTGTTGTCTATTGATGACACGGTACCAGCGGCAGATTCGAGTAAAAACTGCGGTTGGTGTTGGAGTTTGGTAGATTATGGGAAAAGAGGAAGTTGGGAGTTAATGTGAATGAAAGCAAGGTAATTAGGTTCAGCAAGGCAGCGGAACTCGTTAGATGAGGTTGTGAGTTTGAATGGAGAAAATTTGGAGGAAATGAAGTGTCTTAGATACCTGGGATTGGATATGGCATCGAATTGAAGTGGAAGTAAGTCATAGGGTGAATGAGGGGGTGAAGGTTCAGGGAGCACTGAAGAATGCGTGGAAAGAGAGATCGTTATCTGTAAGGGCGAAAACGATATTGCATTTATGCGAGGCATGAGGATGTGGAAAGGCAGGATGTGTTGGGCATGAAATTCTTGAAAACAGTGTGAGGTAACTGTAACGAGTAAGCAATGAAGAAAAAACAAAGAAAGGGTATGGTATTAAGAGAACTGTGGTTACAAGAGCTGAAATGGTACGACCTCTCGAGGCTTCTTTCACTTCATCCTTGCACATCCCTCATAGTTTTCCTGTTTACCTTTTTTTCTCTCCACTTCCGACAGGTATACTTTCTTAGTCACCTTCTCCTCACTCTTCGTATGTCTAAACCATTTCAGCGCACCCTATTCAGCTTTCTCATACATACATCTCTTACTCTCCCCACGTTTCTTTTACCCTGTCATTTCTTACACGATAAACCCTTCTTATGACATACATTGTTCACTGAACATTTCGTTTCGAAAACCTTCACCCTTTTCCATCATTTGTCATTTAGGGTCCACGCTTTGCATCCATACAGCATCGACGGGACTGCTATAACACCAAACATCAGACAGTGACCTCTCTTCCACACATTCTCCTGTGCACCCACTACCATCTCCCCCTGACACCTTATGACTCACTTCAGCTCTCATGGTTCCATTCGCTGCCTTGTCCACTTCCTAGGTATCTAAAGCAATCCACTCCATCCAAGTTCTTCGTTCAGAATTACACTCCAAAAAGCCTATTCTTCTCCACTGCTAAACATTTATGCCCAACTTTCTTTTTCACTTACTCTTCCAAATTCAGAAACCAGCTTCTGTAGTTTCTCTCTGAATCTTCCACTAGTACTGTGTCATAAGCAAACAGTAACTAGCCCTCAACCACCCTGCCCCCGTCTGACTGCAGACCTGCCTGTCTCCAAAACCCTTACCTACCTACCTCGCTACCTCATTCCTATACATATTGAAAAGCCTTTGCGACACCACACACCTCTTCGGCAGACCCACCTTCACCTAAAACAACTCGGTTCTCAGAGCACTGCTGTGTTACATCTAAACCTCTAGCTTGATATGTATCACGAAATCGATATAAATTATTTACCTCTGTTCCCCCCCATAGGATTCGAACCCGGCTCAAATATTCGACTCGAGGAGTGTCATTGTCATTGACGGTACACAAGTCTGCAATCTCAGACCGTCTCCTATGATCCATGAGACCCCTCGCCAATCTCTCGTGACCTAATGGATCAAGGGAGATCCTCCCGCACTCGTACCTCAGAAACAATCTAAATCAGTTTCTTAGGCGCTTTAGTAGTATATTCAAACCTGTAGTCTGTGCTGTCACATAAACTACTTACAAACCATTCCCTTCTATGCGCCCATAGATTCATGCCCAGGAAATTGATTTAGTGTTTCTGAGGTATGAGTGCGCTCAGGTCTCCCTAAAACCCATTAGGTTATGAGAGTTGTGGAGGGATCTTATGGTTAAGGACGAATGGATATCCTTACTTGCAAAATAGAGATCGTACATTAATGCTCACTAAATGTGTTCATTTATCCCTAGTTATCTCAGGACCTCTCTTTACGAAAGTGTACTGATGTTACCCAGAACCACTTTCCATAGGCTTCTGCTGCGTAAGGCTGAGCTACTTCCAGTAGCAGGAAAATGTGGGCTCCTTTGGAGTGAATTTTTTGTCGAGACTATCCCATTGATACAGCCTCTCCAGGGGTGACTCTTCACTCGCATTGTAACC